>NC_141877.1:349173931-349339209 GCF_056163025.1 Triticum urartu
TTGGGGGAGTGCCCCGGTATCGTATCACCATCACCTTTTATCTTTACCTTTTCCTTACTTTGATCCTTTTGGTAATATCTTGATCTAGTAGAATAAACTTTATGGCATGATCTAGTTTTGAGTTTTGCTTTATGATCCCTCTATGTAATCGAGTCCGTGAGCTATATATAATAAAGATTAGTGTTGAGTCAAGGACTTGATTATTTTGCCATGATCTTAAGTGAATAAAAGAAAAGGGAAATAACTAAAAAAGGAAACAAAGAGATCATATGGATCTTATGGAGAGTAATGAGCTCACATAGAAAAAGTATGATGAATAAAAGTTGTTGAGAGTTGACAAACATAGTTTTGGTCATCGTTGCAATTAATAGGAAGTAATAAAGAAGGAGAGGTCTTCACATATAAATATACTATCTTGGACATCTTTTATGATTGTGAGCACTCATTAAAATATGACATGCTAAAGAGTTGACGTTGGACAAGGAAGACAACATAATGGGTTATGTTTTCTTACATCTGAGATAAATTATATTGTCATGGCTCGTCCAACATGGTTGAGCTTGCCTTTCCCCCTCATGCTAGCCAAATTCATCGCACCAAGTAGAGATACTACTTGTGCTTCCAAATACCCTTAAACCAGTTTTGCCATGAGAGTCCACCATACCTACCTATGGATTGAGTAAGATCCTCCAAGTAAGTTGTCATCGGTGCAAGCAATAAAAAATAGCTCTCTAAATATGTATGACTTATTAGTGTGGGAGAAAATAAGCTTTATACAATCGTGTGATATGGAAGAAATAAAAGCGACAAACTGCATAATAAAGGTCCATATTGCAAGTGGCAATATAAAGTGACGTTCTTTCGCGTTAAGATTTTGTGCATCCAACCATAAAAGCGCATGACAACCTCTGCTTCCCTCTGAGAAGGGCCTATCTTTTACTTTTATCTCCTACCTTGCATAAGAGTCATGGTGATCTTCACCCTTCCTTTTTACATTTTATCCTTTGGCAAGCATAGTATGCTGGAAAGATCCTGGTATATATGGCTAATTGGATGTGAGTTTTCATGAACTATTATTGTTGACATTACCCTTGAGGTAAAATGTTGGGAGGCAAAACTATAAGCCTCTATCTTTCTTTGTGTCCGATTGAAACTCCATACCCATAAGTATTGCGTGAGTGTCAGCAATTGTGAAAGACTATATGATAGTTGAGTATGTGGACTTGCTGAAAATCTCTTATATATTGACTCTTTCCTATGTTCTGATAAATTGCAATTGCTCCAATGACTGAGACTATAGTTTGTTAGTTTTCAATGAAGTTTACTATTCATACTTGAAACTGTGATTGAATTATTACTCTAGCATAAGAAATCATATGACAAGAATTATGTAAGTTGTTGTTCTAAGAATGATCATGATGCCCTCATGTCCGTATTTTATTTTTATCGACACCTCTATCTCTAAACATGTGGGCATATTTTTCGATTTTGGCTTTTGCTTGAGGACAAGCTAGGTCTAAGCTTGGGGGAGTTGATACATCCATTTTGCATCATGCTTTTATATTGATATTTATTGCATTATGGGCTTTTATTACACATTATGTCACAATACTTATGCCTATTCTCTCTTATTTTACAAGGTTTACATAAAGAGGGAGAATGCCGGCAGCTGGGATTCTAGGCTGGAAAAGGAGAAAATATTAGAGACCTATTCTGCACAGCTCCAAAAGTCCTAAAACTTCACGGAAGACGTTTTCAGAATATATAAAAACACTGAGCGCAAGAAGTTCACCAGGGGGGCCACACCCTGCCCACGAGGGTGGGGGCGCGCCCCCTACCTCGTGGGACCCCTGGTGGCCCTCCGATGGCCATCTTCTGCTATAAGGAGTCTTTCGATGAGGAAAAAATAATAAGCCATCTTCTCGGATGAAACTCCGCCGCCACGAGGCAGAACCTTGGCGGAACCAATCTAGGGCTCTGGCGGAGCTATTCTGCCGGGGAAACTTCCCCCCGGGAGGGGGAAATCATCGCCATCATCATCACCAACGCTCCTCTCATCGGGAGAGGGCAATCTCCATCAACTTCTTCACCAGCACCATCTCCTCTCAAAACCCTAGTTCATCTCTTGTATCCAATTCTTGTCTCCAAGTCCGAGATTGGTACTAGTAGGTTGCTAGTAGTGTTAATTACTCCTTGTAGTTGATGCTAGTTGGTTTATTTGGAGGAAGATCATATGTTCAGATCCTACATGCATATTAATACCCCTCTGATTATGAACATGAATATGCTTTGTGAGTAGTTACATTTGTTCCTGAGGACATGGGAGAAGTCTTGCTATTAGTAGTCATGTGAATTTGGTATTCGTTCGATATTTTGATGAGATGTATGTTGTCTCTCCTCTAGTGGTGTTATGTGAACGTGGACTACATAACACTTCACCATTATTTGGGCCTAGAGGAAGGCATTGGGAAGTAATAAGTAGATGATGGGTTGCTAGAGTGACATAAGCTTAAACCCTAGTTTATGTGTTGCTTCGTAAGGGGCTGATTTGGATCCATATGTCTCATGCTATGGTTAGGTTTACCTTAATACTTTTGCTGTAGTTGCAGATGCTTGCAATAGAGGTTAATCATAAGTGGGATGCTTGTCCAAGTAAGGACAATACCCAAGCACCGGTCCACCCACATACCAAATTATCAAAGTACCGAACGCGAATCATGTGAACGTGATGAAAACTAGCTTGACAATATTCCCATGTGTCCTCGGGAGCGCTTTTCTCTATATAAGAGTTTGTCCAGGCTTGTCCTTTGCTACAAAAAGGATTGGGCCACCTTGCTGCACTTTATTTACTTTTTTTACTTGTTGCTCGTTACAAATTATCCTATCACAAAACTATGTGTTACCACTTATTTCAGTACTTGCAGAGAATACCTTGCTGGAAACCGCTTATCATTTCCTTCTTCTCCTCATTGGGTTCGACACTCTTACTCATCGAAAGGACTACGATAGATCCCCTATACTTGTGGGTCATCAAGAATCTTTTCTGGCGCCGTTGCCGGGGAGTGAAGCGCCTTTGGTAGGTGGAATTTGGTAAGGAAAATTTATATAGTGTGCTGAAATTTACTGTCACTTGTTACTATGGAAATTAATCCTCTGAGGGGCTTGTTCGGGGTATCTTCACCCCGACCAGTAGAGCAAAGAGTTTCTTCTCAACCTACTGAACCTACTGAAAATGAAAATGTCTGCTTTGAAATTCCTTCGGGTATGATAGAAAAACTGCTAGCTAATCCTTTTGCAGGAGACGGAACAACGCATCCTAATGAGCACCTAATATATGTGGTTGAAGTTTGTGGATTATTTAAGCTTGTAGGTGTACCCGGAGATGTTGTTAAGAAGAAGGTCTTCCCTTTATCTTTGAAGGAAGATGCATTGACATGGTATAGGCTATGTGATGATACGGGGTCATGGAACTACAAATGATTGAAATTGGAATTTCATCAGAACTTTTATCCTATGCATCTTGTTCATCGTGATCGCAATTATATATATAATTTTTGGCCTCATGAAGGAGAAAGCATCGCTCATGCTTGGGGAGGCTTAAATCAATGTTATATTCATGCCCCAATCATGAGCTCTCAAGAGAGATGATTATTCAAAATTTATATGCTCGGCTTTCTGATAACAATCACACCATGCTCGATACTTCTTGTGATGGATCTTTTATGACGAAGACTATTGAAATTCAAATGGGATTTATTGGAAAGAATTAAACGCAACTCTGAAGATTGAGACCTCGACGAAGGTAAGGAGTCAGGTATGACACCTAAGTTTGATTGTGTTAAATCTTTTATGGATACCGATCTTTTCCGTAAATTTAGCACTAAATATGGACTTGACTCTGAGATAGTAACTTCTTTCTGTGAATCTTTTGCTACTTATGTTGATCTCCCCAAGGAGAAGTGGTTTAAATATGATCCTCCCATAGAAGTAAAAGTAGCTGCACCTATTAAAGTTGAAGAAAAGACTATCACTTATAATGATCCTATTGTTCCTACTTCTTATGTTGAGAAACCACCTTTCCCTGTTAGGATAAAGGATCATGCTAAAGCTTCAACTGTGGTTCGTAAAAGCAATATTAAAACTTATACACCTCCTGAGAAAATTAAAGTTGAACCTGATATTGCTATTGTTAAAGATCTCTTGTCTGATAATATTGATGGGCATGTTATTCATTTCCTTGATAAGACTGCTAGAATTGCTAAACCTTGTGCTAAAGATAAAAACAGACCTGTGGTAGGCATGCCTGTTATTTCTGTTATAATAGGGGATCATTGTTATCATGGCTTATGTGATATGGGTGCTAGTGCTAGTGCAATACCTTACGACTTATACAAAGAAATTATGCATGATATTGCACCTGCTGAGATAGAAGATATTGATGTCACAATTAAACTTGCCAACGGAGATACTATTTCACCAATGGGAATTGTTAGAGATGTTGAAGTCTTGTGTGGGAAAACTAAATATCCTGCTGATTTTCTTGTTCTTGGTTCCCCACAAGATAGCTTTTGTCCCATTATATTTGGTAGACCCTTCTTAAACACTGTTAATGCTAAGATACATTGCAAAAAGGATGTTGTTACTATCGGTTTAGATGATATGTCTCATGAATTTAATTTGTCTAAATTTAGTAGACAACACCATGAAGAAGAATTGCCTAGTAAGGATGAAATTATTGGTCTTCCTTCTATTGCCGTACCTCCTAGTGATCCTTTAGAACAATATTTGCTAGACCATGAAAATGATATGTTTATGAATGAAAGAAGGGAAATAAATGAAGTATTCTTTAAACGTGAACCTATTCTGAAAGACAATTTGCCTGTTGAAATCCTAGGGGATACTCCTCCACCCAAGGGTGATCCCGTGTTTGAGCTTAAACCATTGCCTGATACTCTTAAATATGCTTATCTGGATGAGAAAAAGATATATCCTGTTATTATTAGTGCTAAACTTTTAGAGCATGAGGAAGAGAGATTATTGAAAACTCTTAAGAAGCACCGTGCTGCTATTGGGTATACTCTTGATGATCTTAAGGGCATTAGTCCCACTCTATGTCAACATAAAATAAATTTGGAAGAAGATGCTAAACCAGTTCGTGATCATCAACGACGGCTGAATCCTAAAATGAAAGAAGTGGTAAGAAAGGAAATACTAAAGCTCCTTGAGGCAGGTATAATATATCCCGTTGCTGATAGTCAGTGGGTAAGCCCTGTCCATTGTGTCCCTAAGAAGGGAGGTATTACTGTCGTTCCTAATGATAAAGATGAATTGATTCCTCAAAGAATTATTACAGGTTATAGGATGGTAAGTGATTTCCACAAATTAAATAAGGCCACTAAAAAGGATCATTACCCCTTACCTTTTATCGATCAAATGCTAGAAAGATTATCCAGACATACACATTTTTGCTTTCTAGATGGTTATTCTGGTTTCTCTCAAATACCTGTGTCAGCCAAGGAGCAATCAAACACTACTTCTACTTGCCCTTTTGGTTTATGTAATGCACCTACTACCTTTCAATGATGCACGATGGCTATATTCTCTGACTTTTGTGAAAAGATTTGTGAGGTTTTCATGGACGATTTCTCTGTCAATGGATCTTCTTTTGATGATTGCTTCAGCAACCTTGATCGAGTCTTGCAGAGATGTGAAGAAACTAATCTTGTCTTGAATTGGGAAAAGTGCCACTTTATGGTTAATGAAGGTATTGTCTTGGGGCATAAAGTTTCTGAAAGAGGTATTGAAGTTGATAAAGCCAAGGTTGATGCTATTGAAAACATGCCATGCCCCAAGGATATCAAAGGTATAATAAGTTTCCTTGGTCACGCCGGATTTTATAGGAGGTTCATTAAGGACTTCTCAAAAATTTCTCGGCCTCTGAATAATTTATTACAAAAAGATATACCATTTGTCTTTGATGATGATTGTGTAGAAGCATTTGAAATACTTAAGACAGCATTGATCTCTGCACCTATTGTTCAGCCACCTGATTGGAATTTACCCTTTGAAATTATGTGTCATGCTAGTGATTATGCTCTAGGTGTTGTTATAGGGCAAAGAGTTGATAAGAAATTAAACGTTATTCAATATGATAGTAAAACCCTAGACAATCCTCAAAGAAATTATGCTACTAGTGAAAAAGAATTCTTAGCAGTTGTATTTGCTTGTGATAAGTTCAGACCTTATATTGTTGATTCTAAAGTAACTATTCACACTGATCATGCTGCTATTAAATATATTATGGAAAATAAAGATGCTAAACCTAGACTTATTAGATGGGTTCTCTTGCTACAAGAATTTGATTTACATATTGTTGATAGAAAGGGAGCTGAGAACCACGTTGCAGACAACTTGTCAAGGTTAGAAAATGTGCTTGATGACCCACTACCTATTGATGATAGCTTTCTTGATGAGCAATTAAATGTCATAAATGCTTCTCATACTGCTCCATGGTATGCTGATTATGCTAATTACATTGTTGCCAAATTCATACCACCTAGTTTCACATACCAGCAAAAGAAAATTTTCTTCTATGATTTGAGGCATTACTTTTGGGATGACCCACATCTTTATAAAGAAGGAGTAGATGGTGTTATTAGACGTTGTGTACCTAAGCATGAACAGGAATAGATCCTACGCAAGTGTCACTCCGAAGCTTATGGAGGACACCATGCTGGAGATAGAACTGCACACAAGGTATTGCAATCTGGTTTTTATTGGCCTACTCTCTTCAAAGATGCCCGTAAGTTTGTCTTATCTTGTGATGAATGTCAAAGAATTGGTAATATTAGTAGACGCCAAGAAATGCCTATGAACTATTCACTCGTTATTGAACCATTTGATGTTTGGGGCTTTGACTATATGGGACCTTTTCCTGCCTCTAATGGTTATACACATATTTTAGTTGTTGTTGATTACGTTACTAAGTGGGTAGAACCTATTCCAACTAGTAGTGCTGATCATAACACTTCTATTAAAATGTTTAAAGAAGTTATTTTTCCAAGATTTGGAGTCCCTAGATATTTAATGATTGATGGTGGTTCACATTTTATTCATGGTGCTTTCTGTAAAATGCTTGCTAAGTATGATGTTAATCATAGAATTGCATCTCCTTATCACCCTCAGTCTAGTGGTCAAGTAGAATTGAGTAATAGAGAGCTCAAATTAATTTTGTAAAAGATTGTCAATAGGTCTAGAAAGAATTGGTCCAAGAAACTTGATGATGCACTATGGGCCTATAGAACTGCATATAAAAATCCTATGGGTATGTCTACGTATAAAATGGTTTATGGAAAAGCATGTCACTTACCTCTCAAACTAGAACACAAGGCATATTGGGCTATTAAAGAGCTCAATTATGATTTTAAACTTGCCGGTGAGAAGAGGTTATTTGATATTAGCTCACTCGATGAATGGAGAACCCAAGCCTACGAAAATGCCAAGTTGTTTAAAGAAAAAGTTAAAAGATGGCATGATAAAAGGATACAAAAGCGTGAGTTTAATGTAGGTCATTATGTATTGCTATACAACTCTCGTTTAAGATTTTTTGCAGGAAAACTTCTCTCTAAATGGGAAGGTCCTTACGTTGTCGAGGAGGTCTATCGTTCCGGTGCCATAAAAATCAACAACTTCGAAGGCACAAATCCGAAGGTGCTGAACGGTCAAAGAACCAAACATTATATCTCGGGTAATCCCATAAATATTGAAACCAATGTTATTGAAACCATAACCCCGGAGGAATACATAAGGGACACTTTCCGGAACGTTTCAGACTCTGAAAAGGAATAGTTATGTGGTACGGTAAGTAAACCGACTCCAAAACAGTTTTAAGGCAATATTGCTCCGTTTTGCAATATTTAGAAAAATAGAAAAATAAGAAGCAGTCCGGGAAGGACACGAGGGCTCCACGAGGGTGGAGGGCGCGCCCTACCCTACTGGGCGCTCCCCCCTACCTCGTGGGCACCTCATGCGCTTTTCGGACTCCGTTTTCTTACACGTTACGTATTTTGGTCGGTAAAAATTCATTATATAATCTCCCGGGGGTATTGACTCCTGTATCACGCAAAAATCTCTTGTCTTTGTTTCGAGCTATTTTTCTGACAGATCCAGGTCGTCATGTCGTCTTCAAGTGCCCCCAAGGACCAGTTCTTCGAGAAGGTCATCAACCCGTACCTCGCGGAAGTGCCGCAACACCCTCAAACCATTGAGATGCGTGAGGGGTTGCTGCACATCCGTGATGTTGAGGGACCAAGGAAGACCGGAAGCACAGAGGCAAGGCTCGAGGCATTGGAGCAAGAAGTTTTCAGGTGTTAGGAGATGGTGGAGCATGGACTCGATTCCAATCACATTATGATCACAGAGTTCACCAACAACCACAAGCTGGACGTCAAGGACATTGTGGAGGCCATATTCAAGCTTCATGAGAAAATCGAGCTCCTCCAAGCCCAGATCTATGAACTGCAAAATCAAAACTGTGAGTATGAATATAGATTCAAGAGGATGAGTTTGGCTGCAGATTTGAGGTTTCAGGAGACTCGATCATCCTTCTATGATGGTGAGCCTATGCCTTGGAAGAAGGACGACAAGCCTACGCCATCAACAAAACCATCACCTTCTCCACCAACAAAGAAGAATTGAGTATTTGGTATGGGCACTCCCCTTGGCAACTGCCAAGCTTGGGGGAGTGCCCCGGTATCGTATCACCATCACCTTTTATCTTTACCGTTTTTCTTAGTTCGATCCTTTTGGTAATATCTTGATCTAGCAGAATAAAGTTTATGGCATGATCTAGTTTTGAGTTTTGCTTTATGATCCCTCTATGTAATCGAGTCCGTGAGCTATATATAATAAAGGTTAGTGTTGAGTCAAGGGCTTGATTATTTTTCCATGATCTTAAGTAAATAAAAAGAAAAGAGAAATAGATAAAAAAAGGAAACAAAGAGATCATATGGATCTTATGGAGAGTAATGAGCTCACATAGAAAAAGTATGATGAATAAAAGTTGTTGAGAGTTGACAAACATAGTTTTGGTCATCGTTGCAATTAATAGGAAGTAATAAAGAAGGAGAGGTCTTCAGATATAAATATACTATCTTGGACATCTTTTATGATTGTGAGCACTCATTAAAATATGACATGCTAAAGAGTTGACGTTGGACAAGGAAGACAATGTAATGGGTTATGTTTTCTTACATCTGAGATAAATTATATTGTCATGGATCATCCAACATGGTTGATCTTGCCTTTCCCCCTCATGCTAGCCAAATTCATCGCACCAAGTAGAGATACTACTTGTGCTTCCAAATACCCTTAAACCAGTTTTGCCATGAGAGTCCACCATGCCTACCTATGGATTGAGTAAGATCCTCCAAGTAAGTTGTCATCGGTGCAAGCAATAAAAAATAGCTCTCTAAATATGTATGACTTATTAGTGTGGGAGAAAATAAGCTTTATACGATCATGTGATATGGAAGAAATAAAAGCGACAGACTGCATAATAAAGGTCCATATTGCAAGTGGCAATATAAAGTGACGTTCTTTCATGTTAATATTTTGTGCATCCAACCATAAAAGAGCATGACAACCTCTGCTTCCCTCTGCGGAGGGCCTATCTTTTACTTTTATCTCCTACCTTGCATAAGAGTCATGGTGATCTTCACCCTTCCTTTTTACATTTTATCCTTTGGCAAGCACAGTATGTTGGAAATATCCTGGTATATATGTCTAATTGGATGTGAGTTTTCATGAACTATTATTTTTGACATTACCCTTGAGGTAAAACGTTGGGAGGCAAAACTATAAGCCCCTATCTTTCTCTGTGTCCGATTGAAACTCCATACCCATAAGTATTGCGTGAGTGTCAGTAATTGTGAAAGACTATATGATAGTTGAGTATGTGGACTTGCTGAAAATCTCTTATATATTGACTCTTTCCTATGTTCTGATAAATTGCAATTGCTCCAATGACTGAGACTATAGTTTGTTAGTTTTCAATGAAGTTTACTATTCATACTTGAAATTGTGATTGAATTATTACTCTAGCATAAGAAATCATATGACAAGAATTATGTAAGTTGATGTTCTAAGAATGATCATGATGCCCTCATGTCCGTCTTTTATTTTTATCGACACCTCTATCTCTAAACATGTGGACATATTTTTCGATTTTGGCTTTCGCTTGAGGACAAGCGAGGTCTAAGCTTGGGGGAGTTGATACGTCCATTTTGCATCATGCTTTTATATCTATATTTATTGCATTATGGGTTGTTATTACACATTATGTCACAATACTTATGCCTATTCTCTCTTATTTTACAAGGTTTACATAAAGAGGGGGAATGCCGACAGCTGGGATTCTAGGCTAGAAAAGGAGCAAATATTAGAGACCTATTCTGCATAGCTCGAAAAGTCCTGAAACTTCATGGAAGACATTTTCAGAATATATAAAAAATACTGAGCGCAAGAAGTTCACCAGGGGGGCCACTCCCTGCCCACGAGGGTGGGGGCGCGCCCTACCCCCTGGGCGCGCCCCCTACCTCGTGGGCCCCCTGGTGGCCCTCCGATGGCCATATTCTGCTATAAGGAGTCTTTCGATGAGGAAAAAATAATAAGCCATCTTCTTGGACGAAACTCCGCCGCCACAAGGCAGAACCTTGGCGGAACTAATCTAGGGCTCTGGCGGAGCTGTTCTGCCGGGTAAACTTCCCTCCGAGAGGGGGAAATCATCGCCATCATCATCACCAACGCTCCTCTCATTGGGAGAGGGCAATCTCCATCAACATCTTCACCAGCATCATCTCCTCTGAAAACCCTAGTTCATCTCTTGTATCCAATTCTTGTCTCCAAGTCTGGGATTGGTACTAGTAGGTTGCTAGTAGTGTTAATTACTCCTTGTAGTTGATGCTGGTTGGTTTATTTGGTGGAAGATCATATATTCAGATCCTATATGCATATTAATACCCCTCTGATTATGAACATGAATATGCTTTGTGAGTAGTTACGTTTGTTCCTGAGGACATGGGAGAAGTCTTGCTATTTGTAGTCATGTGAATTTGGTATTCGTTCGATATTTTGATGAGATGTATGTTGTCTCTCCTCTAGTGGTATTATGTGAACGTCAACTACATAACACTTCACCATTATTTGGGCCTAGAGGAAGGCATTGGGAAGTAATAAGTAGATGATGGGTTGCTAGAGTGACAGAAGCTTAAACCCTAGTTTATGCGTTGCTTCGTAAGGGGCTGATTTGGATCCATATGTTTCATGCTATGGTTAGGTTTACCTTAATACTTTTGTTGTAGTTGCGGATGCTTGCAATAGAGGTTAATCATAAGTGGGATGCTTGTCCAAGTAAGGACAGTACCCAAGCACCGGTCCACCCACATACCAAATTATCAAAGTACCGAACGCGAATCATATGAACGTGATGAAAACTAGCTTGACGATATTCCCATGTGTCCTCGGGAGCGCTTTTCTCTATATAAGAGTTTGTCCAGACTTGTCCTTTGCAATAAAAAGGATTGGGCCACCTTGCTACACTTTATTTACTTTTGTTACTTGTTGCTCGTTACAAATTATCCTATCACAAAACTATCTGTTACCACTTATTTCAGTACTTGCAGAGAATACCTTGCTGGAAACCGCTTATCATTTCCTTCTTCTCCTCGTTGGGTTCGACACTCTTACTTATCGAAAGGACTACAATAGATCCCCTATACTTGTGGGTCATCACATGTGGAGGAATCATTATTTTCCGCGTAATAAGGAGGCACTTTCTTGCTGCGGCCGTGGACCCAGCTGTCAGCCTCTCCACGCACAGTACTTTTCCGATGGAAGTCAGTCATTGACCATATTGACCATGCCGCATCGAGAGCAGCAAGGCGGTGGATGACAGTGAGGCCTAGGAAGGGGACAACGCGGAGCCGGGGAAGACGCAGCAGTGGATGCCCACGCGGAGAGGAGAACGAGGGTTCATTGGTTCGGCTGCGGTGTGAGGATGCCGTCGCCGTAGGGCCTGGCCAGCGGTGGGATTAGTAGGGGGCGGTGAGGCCTCCGCGGCAGCATAGCTGGCCACGGGAGGCAGGAGCAGGCGGCACGACCGGCGCTGCTTTGGGAGGCTGGAGCAAGAAGACCAGAGGTTGAAGAAGCACTATGGCTGTTGGATGGACATTGTACGGTCGCTGGAGCTAGAATCGTTCATATTGACTAAGTTGACAAAGCCCTCCATCCCCATCAACTTAGTAGGCCCACATGTCGGCCTCCCACTATGCTGGGTCCCAGCTAGCAGGGGAGTATTCATTTTTTTATGCGTAATAAGGAGGCACTTCCTTGCGTGCGAAGATATAGCTGGTGGGTCCGACCTATCAGCGGGGGGAACATTTTTTCGTGAAATACAGAGGCCCTTCCGGTGGGTCCCAGATGTCAGGTGGAGGAATCATTATTTTGCACGTAATAAGGAGGCATTTTCTTGTGTGCGGCCGTGGACCCAACTGTCAGCCTCTCCATGTACAGTCCATGCCCGATGGATGTCGTTCATTGACCATGTTGACCACGGCGCGCCAAGAGCACCAGGACGGTGGACGACGGTGAGGCCTAGGAAGGGAACGACACGGAGCCAGGGAAGACTCGTTAGTGGTTTCCCACGCAGTGGGGAGTACGAGGGTTTACTGGTCCAGCTACCATCGCCAAAAAATAACAGGAGGTGTGGGTGAGTAGAGGAATGGCCTGGCCAGCAATGGAGTAGGGTGGGGTGGTGCGGCCTGTGCGGCAGCACAGCCGGCTACGGGAGGCGGGAGCAGGCAGTCCCACCGGCGCTGGTTTGGGCGGCTGGAGCAAGAAGATCAAATATTGAAGAAGCAGCACGGCCGTTGGATTACTGCTGCTAGAATCGTTTGTGGACTAAGTTGACAAAGCCTTTCATACACGTCAACCTAGTAGACCCACAAGTCAGCCTCCAAATCTGTCCCAAATAGCATACAGCCCGAAATTTCTAGCCAGATTCAAATTAATTTAAAAACTAAAGATACCTTAATTTAAATCCAATGAAATTTTACCCGCACAAAAACAATGAAATTTAAAATATCAAAATCCGAAAGAAAAAAGTACTTTGGAACTAATTGCCTGTTTGATGTATTTTTCCATTTTACAGCCCATTTAATATTACTTATAGCCTATTTCTTATTACTTATAGCCCATTTTCTAGGCAAAATGCATCCCTCCTCGTCTTAAAGATTTCCGGCCCAGCAGGGCGTAGAAAAGCAAGTAGGCCTACGTTGGTTATTCTGCAAAAAACAAAATAGTTGGGCTAGCCATTTTCAGAAAGGAAAAAAAAGAAACTGGGCTAGCCATGTGCTAGACGGGCCACAGCTCCCGAACAACCCAGTTGATACCCTTCTCCGTCCAAAAAAACCAAAATTATTATGCGCGCTGCTGGGTCCCTACCGTCATCCTCACCATGTATAGTCATCTCCTTATTCCTCTCGATTGTTGACCATGTTGACAACACCGGAGGGCGCCGTGGCAAGCGAACCAAGGCGGAGGACGATGGTAAGGCCTCTCGGACGGGAACAAACAGGAGCCGGGGAAGATGCGCAGAGTTTTAGGGTGCGATGTGGCCATGATGCATGCGCGGCAGCACAACCAGCCGTGGGAGGCGGGAGCAGGCGGTCCCGCCAGCGCGGGTTTGGCTTTGGCGGCTGGAGGAAGAAGAGACTGAAGAAACACGACAGACGTTGAATGTCAATGCAACAGTCAAGGTTGGCACAATCGTTTGTTGACTAAGCTGACATCAAGTAGCATACTTTTTTATATATAGAAAGAAAAGAAAAACTGGGCTCGTTCGCCTGATAACATTCCCAAAACTGTGACCGTTCGATCTTGCGTCTCAACTAAAACTGCGAGGAAAATGCGTTCGTCTGCCCTCCTCCTCCCAGGGAACGTTCGCCACATAAGTGACTAGCACCCTTGGTTTTCAACCAAGAGGTCTTGGGTTCGAGTCCCAGGAACTCTCAATTTTGTCCTCCTTCCTTCCTCGCAATAAAAAGAAAGAAAATCAAAGACTTGAGAAGGCGTACAAAACAAGCTAGTGTACTAGTAAAGAGACGTTGCTGAGTTTTAGAAAAAAGAGAGATGTGCTCCTGTAGCTGGTTCAAATCCAAACCTAGACTGTGACTATATGTGGTGCTATGCTACTCTACAAGTAATCAAACTGACATATCCAACGTTCACTTCTCCTCTTCTCTACTTACTCTGCCTAGCATCAGAAGCTCTGGCTGCAGCAACCATGTCCGCTAGCTGCTCGTCCACCTGCTCTTCAGCAGGCAACAACTAGATATGCGCCAAGTCACCACCCGTACCATCGCCCGTGGGTCTCATCACACCCCCGCCGACGCACGCACCGCAGCTGGTTGCTCATCGCAACCCGCTGCCGTTGGTGTGGTGCCACTGCTGCAAATCACGCAGAGTCATCCCTCGTGTCTCAACCACAATCCTCAACCCTGACCGAGTCTTCTACAAATGCCCGAATCATGGGGCAATAATATGTTTAAGTGTTGTTCTGCTGCTTTCAGTTGCTGATTCTTTTAATAGTTTGGTTGATGATCTTCCAATTTGATTCGTGCAGAAAAGGGAAGATCTGTGTGATTTGTATTTCTGGGAAGTTGCTGATGTGGGGGAATGCAACTACGCTGATTATTTGGTTAGCCGAGGGATCCCCATACCAGCAGGTTGGGGTGTTGGACAAGTAACTGAAGGAACGACAGAAGAGGAAGATGCAGAGCAGAAGGTTAAAGATGCAGTTCCTCTGATCATGGCCAAGAAACAGCTACTGAACGGCCTTGATAGCAATGAGGAGATGAAAGACCTTGTGAAGATAATGGAAAAAATTGATGTGCTCTGTAGGATGATTGTCTCTTTATTTGCAGTGTATGTAGCAGTCATGATGTATTCAGTGGCTATGACATGAGCACTTTGCTGAAACTAGTAATGAATGAAACCTGTATAGCAGGCTGGGCGTAGTGTTGTGAACATCTAATGATTTCTATTAACGGAAATCGGGGGGTATGCTTTTTGCTCATAAATAAATAAATAGTAGATGCCCTTTTGGTAATAAATAAATTAGAAAAGGCCCTGTTGGGCCAGCTTTGTTCCCATTTGAAGACGTCGAACAAATTGCAATCCAACAGCAAACTATGTCATCTAATTCAAGTTTCACAGCCAAATATGAGTACAACTAAACAACATTGTCATCATGTTTTAGTCGTTATACAATCACCAATCACAAATGAACATACATAACAAGTGATGTTCTCATAGAAAAATACTAAACAACATGTTCATCAGGTTTCAGTTGTCATGGAAAACACAATTTTACATAGTAGATAAAAAAACGTCTTCTGACAGGCAAATATGACAAAAGCAATCTAATCATCATCCACAGCAGCAACGTCAACATCTTCGCCATGTGTATCAGTCTGAATCATAATTCCCCAGAGTGTCATCTTCTTCTTCATCCTCAATGTCCTCGAACGTGAGCTTCTTCTTGATCAACTCTTGTATGTCCACAACACGACAGGCAATCTTTTCGCCAGCGTGATTGACGTGATGGTTCTCAAAGATATTAGGAACATCTATGGAATCTTGTACATCAGGAGCAGTGTAAGCATCATCTTGTTGTGCAACTTCATTAAACGAATTCCTCTGCTCAAACCTTTGCAATACTCTCCAGTCATCACTACATGCAAATGTGTCTTCCAAGAAATATATCTGTGTTGCTTGATTTGCCAAAATAAAATGCTTGTTGGTCTGGTACGCCGCCTTGACATTGATGGATTTGAAATAATCATTAGCTCTGGGTTTTGCGATCCTGGAAAACAGGTTATACCAATGACAACACAACAGAACTACACATCGATGATCCTCGAAACTGGAGATATACTACAACTGAACAATGTCTGTTATGTTAGCATACATTTCAGTTGTCTCTCTGTCGTACGTATCCGTGCTCATGATGTCACTATTTTGTGCCTTCCTGCCTTCGTCGCGTGCAAGGGTGTTGTAGTGCACATCTCCAACAACGCAAGATTCATAATGTCTTACCCGAGTATCAGGACCCTTTGCTAGTGCGTAAAGGGCATCATCAACTGTCTGCCCATCCTCCCGCGTCTTCTTAACCTATGGTTAGAAAATAGACAAGTTGATCATCTTATGTACTCAATATATTAAAAAAATTGATAGTGCAATTCAAAAGCTTACATGGGTCTTGAATCATTTCGCAAATCTTGCCATAACTAGTTTGTCAATGTTTCTTGGATTTTGCGGCCGTAACTCCTTTTTGTAGATGCTGCACAACATAGTGGTCGCATCAAACATCTAAATATATAAGAATGTGCTACAAGTTTAGTAGATTACGATGTATAAGCTGCAGTACTTAGCACTTACTTGATATAAGGTAGTATCTCAGGACAGTTATTCAACACATACCAAACCATTTTGTCCAAATCCTTAGGTTTGTCCTCTTGTCGACTCTTCCCTGTAACTCGAATAGAATAATCGAAAACATTGAGCCCGGGATTGTCTTCACCCACCTCTTTGCTAAGCTAATAAGTTGTTTCAATGTAATTTGAGCAGAATGTCAACGCTTCTATACCAATGTAGGCCTCTGCAATGGAACTCTCGGGTCTAGCTCTGTTCCTAACATAGCCATTGAAAGTGCCTGTCGGTGTCAAAACTGGCAGATCTCGGGTAGGGGGTCCCGAACTGTGCGTCTAAGGATCGATGGTAACAGGAGACAGGGGACACGATGTTTACCCAGGTTCGGGCCCTCTTGATGGAGGTAATACCCTAATTCCTGCTTGATTGACTTTGATGAGTATAGGGGTTACAAGAGTTGATCTACCACGAGATCGTAATGGCTAAACCCTAGATCTCTAGCATATATGATTATGATTGTGCTTGCCTCTATGGACTAAACCCTCCGGTTTATATAGACACCGGAGGGGGCTAGGGTTTGTACAGATTCGGTTTACAAAGAAAGGAATCTTCATATCCGCACGCTAAGCTTGCCTTCCACGCCAAGGAGAGTCCCCTCCGGACACGGGGAAAGTCTTTCGTCTTGTATCTCCATGGCCAATTAGTCCGGCCCATATCACTTAGCCCGGACGCCCGAGGAGCCCATAATCCTGGACTCCCTCAGTAGCCCCTGAACCAGTCTTCAATGACGATGTGTCTGGCGCGCAGATTGTCTTCGACATTGCAAGGCGGGTTCCTCCTCCGAACACTTCAAAGCATTTGATCGTTAGTACTATATCCGACTCTGTACAACAGTCATACCTCTAAATTACAAGGGCAGAATACAGATAAGTTTTGTCTTCTAAAGATTTCACTGGTGAGACGTTACGTCCGGCCGTTTTATTATTTCAAACTGTTTTTGGCCCCCTGTTTAGCGTTTCGAGACGCAACCACCGACGACACGTCATGTCAAAGCAGAGATCGTGCCCCCTTATTACGGGATTCTCATCAATACGGGTTTGGGGAAACCAACCGTGTTGTTTCGCACGACCCCTTGGAAATAGGCGAGCTTTAAGGCTCATGGGGGACGCATGATATTCACTACCTTTATAAGGAGATAAGATTCCCCCTTTTTACCCCACGCCTTCCCCTTCCTCAGCCCATCCGCCCTCAGGCTCCAGTGCCCAAGCTTCAATCCTCTCTGTTCCCAGAAAGTACTCCTGCCATATCCAGATCTGGAGCGCAGGGCAAGTGGATGGCTTCCTCCGTCACAGAGAAAAACATCAAGGAACTCCGGGAAACGGGGTACCTAGCCAAGGAGATCGCCCACCGGCTTCCAGCCAAAAAGCAGATCATCCCCATTCCAAAGCCCGGCGAGAAGGTAGTGTTTATCCCTCATTTTCTTCACGGACTGGGGTTTCCCCTTCATCCTTTCGTCCACGGCCTCATGTTTTACTACGGGCTAGATTTCTATGATCTAGCCCCAAATTCTTTCCTCAACATTTCGGCATTTATCGTCATATGCGAGGCATCCCTCCGCATTTCCCCCCACTTCGGCCTATGGCTCAAGTTCTTCAATGTGAAGCCGAAAGTGGTGGATGGCCAGCACGCGGATTGCAGTGGCGCTATGGTGAGCAAACTGCCCAACGTCACTTGGCCCCAGGGCACCTTCATGGAGACTGTGAAGGGATGGCAGCATTGGTGGTTCTATGTCACAGAGCCTCATGACTCCACGTGGGCTGCTCCTGCGGAGTTCAAGTCCGGACCCCCAATGCGGCTGGCATCCTGGCTCAACAAGGGCCAGGACTGGGTGTCGTTTGACGAGGTAACGGTGTTGCAGAAGCGCATCAAGAGCATGGTAGATAAAAATACCAGCCTCGCCAGCGTGATCCAGGTGATGCTCTTCCGCCGGATTCTCCCATGTCAGGCGCGTCAAGAGCCCATGTGGAAGTTCAACCCGGCCGGTCCCTAGACCCTGCAGCGGTTCTTCGGCACGAAGCACGAAGATATGTGGAAGCTGCTCTTCAAGACCCATAAGTCATGGCCAGAGGCAATCGAAGACCTCGGCTACGACAACACCCACACTGCGACCCCCGTAAGTTCTTTGATAAGCTTAATTTGCGAATCCAAGAAGCACACTAAACCCTCCATTTACTTTTGCAGGGCTGGACGAAGAAAGGGGACCAAATTCACTGTCCGGCTTCACTGTCCGAAGAACCAACTATTCCTCTATTGACAAGGATGCTGATCCCGGCGCCGTACCAAGTGCTGGAAAACAAAGCCAAGGGGAAGGGCAAGGAGGCCAAGAGCGGCCTCCGCCGTAAGGGTGCTTCAGATGTAGTGTCCGAGGACACCGAAATCCTCTCCTCCCTTGACGAAGAGGAAGAGGAGGAGGAGGAAATGAGCAACTCCCCTCCTAAGAGGGAGAAGAAGAAAAGGGCAGACTCCGCCGATCTAGAGGTGGATGCGTCCCAGAAAGGGAGGACGTCCCTCACAGATGACTCCGAATCGGACGCCGACGAGTGACGCCCCAGGCCGAAGCCCCTAGCAGGATCGTAAGTACTCAAAGATATATATATATATATATATATATATATATATATATATATATATAGTAGCGCTATTCTAATCCTGAGATCCAAATAGTTATTTGGATCACGGAGCGCCCTATATGGACGCGAACGCTGAGTGGATCCACCCGAACTCCGGAACCAAAAACCAGTGGAGAAAAAAAAAAGAAAACCCTTTCTCCACCCACCCCGACCCATCTGCGCACTCCACCACGATCCCCACCCCATCCCCCACCTTCGCTGCAGCGCTGCCGGCCGCCGGATTCGCCGCCACACCCGCGTGTGCTGCCGGCCACCGGAGCCGCCGCCCACACCCACGCACACAAGCCCCGACGATCTCTGGACATGAGCGCCGCACCGCCGCCACAAGGCTCCGACGTCCTCTGGCCCTACGCGCCGCACTGCCACCACAAGGCTCCGACGACCTTCCGCCCTGCACGCCGAGCCGCCGCCGTGCCGCCTGCCCATGCCTCCATGGTACCCACGCGCCCACCACCATCTCCGCGCCGCGATCCTGTGCACCGCGCCGCCATCTCCGGCGTGTCTCCGCCCACGAACGTCCCAACTCGGCGCCCCCGCACCCCCATCTCTTGCGTGCCGCTGCCTACGGCTGGGATCTCGCACCTGCAGCCGCTTCTCCACCACAGCCCTACTAGCTGCAGCACGGCGACGGCTGTCGTGCTCCATCTCTCACCCATTTCTTCCACACATGCTCCAGTCTTACCTCTATCTCTCTCTGTCCCCGTTCGTTAGCAACAAGCAGCAGTTGTTTCTTGTTGTTTTGTTGTTTGTTTTAAAATCTGCTCTCTATATTGTATGATCCAATGGATTTGATGTACCAGCAATCAGAATCCAGCAGTTGCAAAAAATGAACTTAGCGGCGGCTGTCCTTCTCACTAGGACCACCTTGACCTTCCCAAAGGAAGGTTCTCTGCAGCGCCAGCCCCAGGACAATGGCCACGCATGCCGGCACAGCAGAGGAGGTGCGTAGGAGGCGCGTGGGATCCCAGCGACGCCTCTTGCTCATGCGGGTGCAGTGCGTATGGTGTGGGTTTGCCGCCTATGAAGTCCGGTCTGGCCAGCCTTTTTAGTTTGATCTATGTGTGCTCACTGTATGGGAGGCGAGCTACTATTGCACTTTGTCTGCTCGACGACTGCTACTGTGGTTGTACTTGGATGGCTGCTGCTGTGGCTGTACTTGGACGGCTACACGTACTGCTACTGAACGTCTGTGTGTGTTTTTGACAGCTCACTTTTACAGTTTGTGCTAATGAACATTCGTCCAGGTTCTTGGTGGATAAGTATATGATATACAAGAAAGTGTGTGCTGCAAATAATTTGTTGATTCTCATTTGGTCGTTTCTTGTACTAGAACATTAGGTGCTTGTGCTAAATGCCCGTGAGCGACAACACCTATGAAAAAATGTGCAGAGTAGTACTAAATAATGAGAAGAAGATAGATTAAAATAATATTGTTCAGTGGATCCAGATTTAAGTGGGCCTCACAAGTGTTGTTTCAAACATATCAGTATCAATATTCAGGTCCATGGAAAAAAGATCCGTGGGGAGTTCAAGTTAATGATTAAAAATCAAAGGGAAGGCCATGGAACAAAAATTGTAGACAATGAGAAAACAAAACAAAAAACAACCAAAATCTTTGTACAATCTTTTTTTTCATGTTAAACCTGAGAAGTCCAAATTAAAAAAATGTTAAAAAGGAGCTATTTGATGTTTATACAAAATTCAAATTTTCCTCGTTATTAAAGAATAAAAATTAGAAGTTCAAAAATAAAAAATCAAGAAGTTCAAATTTTGACAAATAGAAGAGTTCAAAATTCATAAAATAGATTCTCGCCATTTCTAAATTTAAAAACTGGATATGTTCCTAAGGTGCCGGTGGTTATGCCAAATATGGAATAAATTATTTCAGTGTTTCCTTTTATCTCGAACCAATTAACTTCTATAATTTCTATAAACATGCATGCCGTGCAAATCCATTGCATTAGAAGGTATGAAACAGAAAGGGAATTTAAGGGATCTATGTGGTGCCATGTTAGCAACAAAAACACCACTGAAAAAAGAAACTCACGTACATTTTTTAGGTAAGCTCATATACATTCAGGGAGACATTCGACATAAAAAAGTTATTACATACAAAAAAGGTGTGTATAGTGAAACATGTCGAGAAGTTCAAGGTCAACCATTTAGAAAAGATTCCAAAAATGCGCAAATTGGCTATGTTTTTTTTACTAATATCGCATAAGTTCAAATGCACCGACAACTCAAGTTCGGAGTTCTACTCACAACACACCTTAAAAAAACCCTAGAAGCGGAGCGGTTCAATGTTTACTAAAACCTCAAATTTTTTCAATCACTAAAGACAATCAAGAAGATCATAGGAAATTCAAACAGAAATAATAGAGCAGTTCAAAAGTAAAGGACACTTAGAAGTGGATATTTCACCATTTCTAAAATAAAAAAACTAGAAGTTCAAATTTTAAAAATAGAGAAGTTCAAAAATAATAAAAAGGACTTTTATTGTTTCTATTTTTTTAAAAAAACTATAAAAGTTGAAATTGAAATAATGGACAATTCAATATTTATTACAAAACTAGGATATCGTCTTTACTAAAAGAAATAAATCAAGAAGTCCAAGTTACAAAAATAGAGAAATTTCATATTTATGACAAAACTCATATTTTCCTTATTACCACAAAATAAAATAAAGAAGTTCAAATTAAAAAAAGGAGAAGTTCGATGGATATAGAAAAACTCAAATTCTTTCCGTTTCTTGGAAAAAATAAAAGTTTAAAGTTTAATTTTTTTTAAAATGTTTGATCCTTATTTAAAACCATATTTTTCTAAGAATAAGACTAAGAAGTTCAAATTAAAATAAAAGAGAAGTCCAAAGATTATGAAAACTCAGATTTTTCTCATTATTAAAGTATAAAATGAAGAAGTTCAAATTAAAAAAAGGAACTACTAAAAAAAGTTTAAAAATAGCTTTTCCACATTTCTAAAAAAACTAGATGTTCAAACGAAAATAATGAAGTGGTTCGATATTTATTTAGAAAATAAGATTTTACCGTTATTAAAATACTCAAATATCCCTTAGTATTGAAGAATCAACCATGAAGTTTAAATTGAAAAAAAAGATTAAGCAATAAATCAGGAAGTCCACATTAAAAAGATGGAGAAGTTCGATGATTATAGAAAACTCAGATTTTCCTCATTATTAAAGAAAGGAAACAAGAAGTTCAACTTTTAAAAAATAGAGCGCTTCGAAATTTCATAAAAAAGATTAAGAAATAAAACCAGGAAGTCCATATTAAAAAGATGGAGAAGTTCGATGATTATATAAAACTCAGATTTTCCTCGTTAATAAAGAATGGAAACAAGAAGTTCAAAAATGAAAAACAAGAAGTTCAAATTTTAAAATATAACGCTTCAAAATTTCATAAAAAAGATCAAGAAATAAAACCAGGAAGTCCATATTAAAAAGATGGAGAAGTTCAATGATTATAGAAAACTTAGATTTTTTTCCTCGTTATTAAAGATTGAAAAGAAGAAGTTCAAAAATAAAATAACAAGAAGTTCTACTATTAAAAATAGAGCGCTTCAAAATTCATAAAAAGGATTAAGAAAAATCATATTAAAAATTCATAAAAAACTCAAATATTTTTACGTAACCGAGAGAGGTTCAGGTTGATAACTGCCAGAAGTTCATATACTACATGGTGTGCATTTTGTCTTAAAAAGAATAAAAAAAGTAAAGGTTAAAAGTTGTGTTCTTATAAGTTCAAGTCTTTCGTCGGAGAAAGTTAAAAAAATTATTATGAGAGATTTGTACAAAAGGAATATCATTTGTGTAACACTGACGATGGATGAGAAAATTACAAACGAAAATATGTCACAGAAGTTCAACTGAAAACAGCAAGAAGTTCAACTACTATAGTGGATGAATTTCAGATGAAAAACTTCTAAAACCATCATGAGTATGAAAAAATAATCAACATGGGAAAGTTGCGTGTTTACAGCAGTTTTCCATCGGTATAGTACCCGCCGAATTCCGGAGAGTGGATGGAGAACTACGAGTAGTGGATGGACATCTGCGAGCAAAAAAAAGGACGTCGAAAACAGAGTGAAGTTCAAGTAGACAATGCTGAGAAGTTCAAGTTCTTCACGCGGTGCATTTTCGAAGAATCTGTTTCGCGATAATGGCAGAACGAATGATCCTGCCGTTTTTGAAATGACTTGAAAACCGTCAGGAATCAGAGAAAACCATCAACATGGAAAAGTTTCGCAATTTTCGTAGCTTTTCAGCGGTATATTATTTGTTTCATTCCGATAAAGTTTGTAGAAATTACGGGGAAAATACGTTTTTAGCCATTTTAAAAATTGAATTAAAACCGCAAGGAATTGGGAGAAACAATATATACAAAAAAGTTTCGCATTTGTTCAATCTTTCCATCGACATATCATTTGTTGCATTCGGACGTGTGGTTAAAAATTAGCTTGAAAATACGAACTCGGTGGAACTTGTATCATTTTCTAAATTACTTTTAAACCGTTCAAAATTAGAAAACACTTTTCATGAAAAAGTTGCGCATTTTCATAAGCTTTCCAACGCCATATTATTTGCCTCAATTGGATTAGCCGTTTAGAAATGGCATCGGAAATTCGAACTCGGGTGTTTGGTTTGCAAAATCTACGATTTTCCAAATTACTCTTTATCCATAGGGAATTACAGAAAACTTTCAACATGTGGAAGGAGAGGTTTTGCAGCGGCTTTCCAACGCCATATTATTTGCCTCATTCCGATAAACGGTTTAGAAATGCGATCGAAAATACGATTCACATTTTTTGTATGAGGAAAAAACGGTTTTCAAAACTGCTCTTAAACCGCTTACATTTTGCCAAAAATTAATTTGGGTCATGATACTGATGTCCATAGCTTTCGAACGGTATATCACAAGCCCCGTTTGGACACCTTTTAGCTGAAGTTTAACCTAGTATTCGGGGAAGGTCAGGCGCGTTACTCGGGAAGTTCATGTTGTGATCAGATTCTGATCCTGTGATCAGAATAGTGTTTATACTATATATAGAGTCGCGCTATTTGTCACCCTGGGTGAGGAATAGTTATTCTTCAACCCCCTCTATTTTACCATCAATGCACCGTAATTTTATGTTCCGTAAGTTTTGTCTTATTTCTGACGCAAAAAGGGACCGTAAGAAAATGTATAATCGCCGTAAAAAATATTTTATGTTATGTAAAATTACAAACGTAAAAATATAGTCTAAAGTACACATAAACTGCAAATTTTCTTGTCTTATGACCTATATTTTTATTTTCTTATGTCAAATTTTACATAGTGAATTAATAAGAATGTAACTATTTGAAATCCAAACGTAATTTAATTATGAAATGATCATAAGATTACCTCGGGTGAAGAATAACTTATTCTGCACCCTAGGTGATGAATAGTAACACTATATATATATATAGGGTGGGTCTATTATAATAACACCCTTAAAGAGTCTTATTCTAATAACACCGAGCTTATTATGATAACACCCGAGTACTCTCCCGCCGGCGAATCGAACCCCACCCGGCTCATCCCCAACCACCTGCCTCCTCTCCCAGTCCAAACCCCCACCTCCCTCCACCTTCTACCAGCGCCACCGCCGGAGCACCACCCAGGCCGCCGCCGCGCCGCCCCCTGTCCACTTTACACCATTGCCGCTGCCGGAGCACCACCCCAGGCCGCCGCCCCGCTCCCCTCCCACACCTCAATTTCCCCCGCCCCCGCCCTACATCGCCGTGCTGCCTCCCCTGCCATGGCGTCCAGCTCAACGACATACGGCCGCCGGATCCGCCAAGATCCGCCAGTGCCCGGACTGGATCTGTCGACGGGGAGGGCCGTGGTGGGAACCAGGGTGGCCACGACGACCATGGCGGGGAGGCAGGCCTGTGCAGTGCCCTCCTTCGACTTCCTCCCGTCGCTGGCAGAGGGGGCAGGAGATGCTCCAGCAAAGGGTCCAACCGACCACGGCCCCGCGCGCTGCCCCGTCACCGGCTACGGAGCCGACACACCGACGGAAACTGCCTCTCCCCTTGTGTGCGTGATGCACGTTGCGATCGACGTCCACCAATCCCCTTGCGACGAGGACAAGAGGGGTGACCACCTCTCCGTGCAGTTTGGCTTCGCACCTGGTCTAGTGCAGCCGGATCCTACGAGCAGTGCGTCGCGCGCCCTCGTGTGGTTCATCCAATGCCACCGTGAAATCCCCTCCCTTCCCTAACCTCTCTACTCCAATTCTTCATGCTAGTCGGCGCCTCACCTCCCTGTTCTCCCAATCTCCCGCCTTGACCCGGCCACCACAATCACCACTCCCGGATCTGGAGCCCTGCTCCTCCCCCACCTCTTCCCGTTTGACGACAATCAAAATGGTGCATGTGTCAAGCTTTCTCCGGTGCTCCCACCGTCGAGATTGGAGCTTGTTGACCATGGCGTCGGCCTGGGCTTTGTCCTTTTCTCTGTATCTCCGGCTGGGCTTCCCAGCGAGCTGCCCCCCAACTCCCACATCTCAGCCTGTGCAGTACGGCCGGCAACTCCGTGCAGTCCAATGGCGCGCGCGTCATTGATGTGGGCTGCAATTCGCCGATGACGGGAGTGCTGCTTGGCCGAGCCGCATGAAGCTCGGTTGTGCGGGCGTGCGGCTCGCCTAGCTCGTGCGTGCAGTTTGCCGTGTGCAGATTTTGTTGTCGTGTAGTTTGCTAGATGCAGCTCGTGAGCCACTGCACGGTGTGATGTCGGGCCAACGACGGGTGCGTAAACTGTCCAAGCATCTTCCGGTGCAGATTTTGTTGTCGTGCAGTTCTCCTGGATACATACAGTCCATGGTGTGAGCTAGTGTAGTGCAACGACCACACGTTGGCGTTGAGCGGGTATGCACGGCGTGCAGTACAGATGCAATTCATATCTTCAGGCAATTGGAGTCTGAAGGCCATCAGGCGCTAGCACTAGAAAAAATGAGATACATGCGGCATGTGGCTCGCAGGTTAAAGAGCAATGAGAAGGCACTCTGACATCTATATCAAATTATATCAACGCTAGGGACTTCATTGTATAACTAAACCAGTTCTGGTGCATTTTCCCTTTGTTACATCTTAATTCAGGTACCAAGGTTGTCCCCAGGAACAGAGACACGACCAACTAGGTATGTATTTTGTCCCATCAGAAATGATGTCAGGCTATAATCTAAAGACTTTTGCGTGGATTGTACCCCGCCTAAACTACTATTGCTATAGATAGAGCCATGGGGATGAAAAAGCACGACAACGAGGGTCAACATGATTTTGCCCTCCGCTGCGGCCTGCAGTGCCCACTCCAGCAGTCTTCTTCCCATGGCGTACCAGCAGGTACAAAAAAAATGCCCAGATCAAATTATTCACTATAGTTCTCCGCTGACGGCCAGCAGTCTAGGTTCCTCTTGGTTGCAGGTTAGTTGGATCGCTGGTGCAGTACCCAACTCTTTCATTGTAGTTCTTTGCTGATGGCGATCGGCTCGTCCCTTGGCCGTGCAGTACACCGTGGACCACTGATTTTTTTTGTTTTGTTTGGTTCAGCCAACTCCAAAAATTTGGTGTGAATCGGTGTGTTTTGGTGCAGTACGACGCGTAGAGTTTAATTTCATGTCGGATTTGCAGTGTAGTGTTGCTACTGCTGTGCTGTCAAAGACTCGGGTGTGTTTTGGTGAAGTTTGCTAGTCTCCCATCTACAGCTCATTACCCCTTTGTATGAAGTGCAATTTGTTTTGTGTGTCTTAAAATTCAGTCGACTACATCAACACTTGAAGTGCGTTTGGTCCTCGGATGTGGTTCACTTTTGAGAGTGATGCTGTTCACTTGCCCCCAACATGAAAGTGCAAAAAAAAAATAGCGCAACAACAAAGATTGTAATGAGGTTCACTTTGATATATGTCGCGGTTCACTTACCCTAGTCTCTGCGGTCCACTCTCGTTCATAAAAAAAGTAAAAAAAACAACAACAAAAATTTGTATGAGAAAAGTTACGCCCGACAAAAGAAATTATGCAGCTCGCTTGCCCGTTCGATGTAGTGCAGTTTTCATTCCGAAGCAGTGCGGTCGGCCGTATGATGTTGTTCATCCCATAAGTGAAAAAAAATATTACGGGAGGGAAAAAAAGTAATGCCGCTCACTTGTTGATAGCGTTGTGGTCCATTTATACCCGATGTGAAGTGCACTCTGCTTTCTCGTCCTTGAAAAAATTACATTTGAATAAAAGAAATCATGCAGTTCTCTTACCCGTCTGATGCACTGCGGTTTTTCGTCCGATGCAGTGCGGTTTTCAATCGGATGAAGTACGCACGTCAATTTGGGTGTCGCGAAAAACAGAGTATCCGCATTTCGGTAAATTTAAAACTGCTTTTAAACTGTATGGAATTAGAGAGTGTTCTACATGAAAAAGTTGTGTCTCGTCGATATCTTTTCAATGGCATATCATTTGAATCATTTCGACAAAAGGTTTGTAAAAAATTCGCGAAAAACGGCCGCTGTCACTCGTCGTCCGCCGCACGATTTTCAAAATTAACTTAAAACTGTAAGGAATCTCAAAACCATTTCTACATATGAAAGTTGCGCCTTGTCCATATCTTTCCAACGACGTATTACACGCCTTGTTTCGACAAAGGGTTCAAAAACTAGAGCAAAAACAGTACCGAAAATTGCAAAAAATTCAAAAAAACAGAATTCCGCGATTTAGTAAATTCGAAACTGCTCTTGAACCGTAACGAATTAGAGAAAATAATAGATATGAAAAAGATAAGACTCGATGATATCTTTCCAACGGCGTATCATTTGCTATTCCGATGAGCGGTTTAGAAACAATCACGAAAATACGCTCGCTGCCACTCGTCATCCGTCGCACCATTTTTGAAACTGCTCTTAAAACGAGAGGAATCTCGAAAAGTTTTCAACATGGCGAAGTTGCGCCTAATCCATAGCTTTCCAACGGTATATCATACGCCTCGTTCCGATAAACGGTTAAAAAACTAGAGCAAAAACAGTACCGAAAAAATACTGCGTACAGTTTTTTACGACACGAAGTTCACTAGTCTCTGTAATGCAGTGCTCTAGCTAAAGAAAGTGCAGCGCCCTCGCGCTGAGCATGCAGTGTGGAAGTGTTATCAGAATAGTTATTCTGATAATATTATCAGAATAGACCGGCTGTATATATATATATATATAATATTTTTAGCTTTTCTGGCTTATAGTTGTAATGCATTTAAATTGTATGCTGCAGTCCGGTTAAGGTCCTCCCCTAGCGATCCTCCTCTTCCGGGAATTCGCTGGGTCTGAACATGATGGAGAGCAAATCACCTCCACCAGCTTCCTCCCCCACTGCCGCACATAACACCGAGGTGTCATCCCAAAGGACCCTTCCAGAATAGGGGGAGGTGCCGGAGACTTCCAAGACGGTTCCGAAGGGTGACACTTCGGCTGTCAAAAACATGGGGGAACCGACCCCCATGGGGACTGGAGACGGGGCCATGTCCACCTTGGCTCCCAACCAAATGTCTTTCCGGAAACCCACACGGTTCCGGAAACAGATGAGCAACCCTCTTCGCGAGAAGGGGGCGTGCCTACTACACCGGCGACCTCTGTTAATGCGGAGGCACCAGACACTTTGGTGGGAGCGCTTTAGAGCGCCACCATTGTGGAAGAACATCGTACCCTTATGGGTATGGTGATTGAAAAGGTTCAGTCCATGAAAAGCGGATTGAGCAAAGCCTACACTAGCCTTTTAAGAGGCTTTGAGGTATGTGCTTTACAGTATCTTTTAGTTGTATAAAAAGGATGTCTGTGTATAGATAGTAGCCCCTGAGACTCTGTTCGGTGTTCGGAAGGAAAAACCGAACAGAGGATCTAATAACTCATGCAGCGGGTTAACATACATATCTGTTTGAACAAACAGGCTGCAAGACAGGCGTTAGCTGCCCATGCCACCGAAGCATCCGAGCTAAGGTGGAAGTTAGAAGAAAAACAAGGTACGTGATACTGAGAACACGTCTGAAATGGTGTCAGCTCTTATGTGTTATCTGAATGAGTTTTATGATCATGTTTGCAGCTGACACATCTGAGGTCGAGGCCCTCAAGAGTGTGTTGGCCGAGGCTAGGAAGGAGGCAGAGGAGGAGCGAGCCTCCCGCCTTAAACATGAATCGCGAGTGGAGGAAGTCCAGCAGGAGCTCAAGGATGCCATAGGCAAATGCGAGTCCTTAGAGCGCAAGAGTTCGGAGCAAAATTCCGAACTTGCCAAGGCACTCCAAAGTGCACAAGAAGCCTGGGCCGAAGCCCAAAGCATTGTCCGGGAGATCCAAGAGGCAAGGCAAATTGCGGCGGGTAAGGCCTTTAACATGCAGAGCAAATTTGTGAAGAAAAGGTATATCTTTCTAACCCAGATTTGGAGTTCTCCAGGAGTGTTTGCGGACCTGCCCCGAAGTGTTGCTGATGCCGTGGAGTTCTTTCGGGCCAAAGAGGGGAGCTCAACGGAGGAACTATTCTGGTCGCAGTACCTTGCGCTAGAGCATCCTGTGCCCCTTAGCGACCAGCTGAAGCAATGGACCGAACTGCATAGGGTGGCTGAATTGGCCATGAGGGATTTGATAATCCGTCTTTGGCTCGCCGAACCCATGCCCAATAGCTACTTCGGTCTCGTTAAGCGGCTGGTTAGTGCCTGCCCTCGGCTTGATGTCGTGAAGCGGTTGGTCTGCATCGAAGGTGCGCGGATGGCCTTCGCCCGTATCAAGGTGCAGTGGGCGAAGATGGACGCCGCCAAGCTTGCAACCGAGGGACCGCCCACCGGAGTGGTACTTTGATGATGTCCTGAGAGGATTACGCATTATAGAGGGCCAATGTTCAAAGGACATCATTTTTGAATGAATGTATCTATGTTGTTTAATCCTGTAGCATGAAACAAGGCCTATGTATGATATGTTGCTTGTTTTAAGAATACCTTCTCCTGTGCGTCTGTTTAAGACATCTGAGAGTTGGCCAGTCGTCGGCTTCAGCCCCCTCGTATGTAGTATGGGGGTGTTCGGTATGAGATGTAAACACGCTTGGCCCAGCGTATTGGTCCATGAAGGAGGTGTTAGTGCGGCAAACCAGGCAATCGGACTATCTGGATTTATCGCCCTCACTTAGCCATATGAGTTTTATAATGGGAGTGCAGGCGCAGCCCCTAGTATTGTTCGATTATCCGAACTTGGGTGCTATAAATGCCCAGCCGGGTGAAGGCCGGCCTATCGCATAATGCGGAGAAAATCGCAAGAGATTTATACTTGGTCGCGGAATAGCTGACTAGCTCTTGCCGTATCATGACAGTCAGTTTTCGGCTTTCTCTACTGAGGTGTTTGTCCGGGTAAACCAGAAACACAATCGCAGTAGTTCTCCCTTTACTACCCTAGCTGATCAGACGGAACGTAAGGTAGCAAGCACAGGAGCCGGGCAACCCAACTATTGAACAAAGACATGATTCGGAGCCAATGCATATAATGCTATATTCGGGACGCCGAATTGCACTGTTAAAGTGTTCGGACTTTATTTTAGTATTTAAAAGATGTACGCGACTTAATAAAGCCCCTGGCAATTTAGGTCATACCAAGGTGTACATGATAATGAGACAAAAACAAGGAAACATATGTTAAGAGATAAGCCAACACCACGTAGGTTTGGGCTGAAAACTGTTTCCATTGTAGTCTGATTGATACGTTGAAACGTATTGATACAAATAGTGCAAGGGGAATCTATGCATGCCGAACAAGGCTATTTTACATGCCAAACACAAGGGGAAGCTGTGCATGCGTCCTGAAAGCGGACGTGGTGATCTTTAAGGATCATTTAGGTACTCTGGCACGCGTCTATGCTTCTTTGCTCCTTGGTATATTGTCCTTCGAGAGGATCATTGACCGGTCTAATAGGCCACAGAAAGAGGCCTTGGTACCGTTGAAAGGGTGGTGTGGGTTGTAAGGAATCTGGAAAAATAAAAAAGGAAAGAAAAAGGGAAATGTGAGTGTCCTGATAGGGTCTAGCCGTATTGCAGACATTGTCCTTATTATGCCTCCATCCTTTCCCATGGTATTTTAGTGTGTAATTATGTACGCGTAGTACATATGCCACAATTTGGTAGGGGATGAGATGGAGGCCGAATTGCTAATCGAGCTCCTGATGAGCTGGACTGTCGTTTGACAGTGTCCGAGGACTTGGCCGCTGACGTAATTGTTGGCTTGATTAGGCCACCCTGTACTTCCGCTGCCAGGTCCGGGGTGTGCTCCTCAGTGCGGAGGGAGTGTTCCATGTTTCCATTCACTGTTATAACTTTGCGTGGTCCGGGCATCTTGAGTTTTTGACAGGCATAGTGCGGGACTGCATTGAAGCGAGCGAACACGGTTCGTCCGAGCAGTGCATGGTAGCCACTGTGGAAGGGGACGATATCGAAGATCAAGTCTTCACTGTGGAAGTTGTCGGACGAACCTAAGACCACTTCCAATGTGATTGAGCCCGTGCAGCGGGCCTCTACACCGGGTATCAGTCCTTTAAAGGTAGTTTTAGCGGGCTTGATTCTTGACGGATTAATACCCATCTTGCAGACTATGTCCTGATAGAGCAGGTTAAGGCTGCTGCCGCCGTCCATGAGGACTCACGTAAGGTGGAATCCATCGATGATTGGATCGAGGACCAATGCGGCCGAACCTCCATGACGGATACTGGTCGGATGGTCTCTGTGATCGAAGGTGATCGGACAGGCCGACAATGGGTTGAATTTTGGGGCGGCTGGATCTATCGCATAGACGTCCCTTAGTGCACGCTTGCGCTTCCTCTTGGGGATATGGGTGACGTATATCATGTTCACCATTTTGACTTCGGGCAGAAATTTCTTCCGTCCCTCTGTTTTCGATGCGCGAGGTTCCTCATCGTCATCCTCACTGGGCAACCCTTTCGCCTTATGTTCGGCATTTAACTTGCCAGCCTGTTTGAAGACCCAACAACTTCTGTTGGTGTGGTTGGCAGGCTTATCAGGAGTGCTGTGGATCTGGCAGGGTCGATCAAGTATTCGGTCCAGGCTTGATGAACCGTCTTTGTTTCGTTTGAATGGCTTCTTCCATTGGCTGGATTTGGAGCCACTGAATCTGGCGTTGACTGTCGTATTATCTGTATCATCATTGTTGCTCTGACGCTTATGTTTGTTGCATCGAGGTCTTCCGTTGTCGTTTCGGGTTTCGGAAGTGCCGGGGTCGCTGGTACTGTTACCGCTATGGGCTAGCCAGCTATCCTCACCCGCGCAGAAGCGAGTCATTAGTGCTGTAAGGGCTGCCATGGACTTCGGCTTTTCTTGGCCGAGGTGTCGGGTGAGCCATTCGTCGTGGATGCTGTGTTTAAAGGCCGCTAGGGCTCCATCACCCGGACAGTCGACAATCTGGTTCTTTTTAATTAGGAACCTGGTCCAGAATTTCCTGGCCGCCTCTCCGGGCTGTTGTACTATATGACTGAGGTCATCGGCATTCGAAGGCCGGACATAAGTGCCTTGGAAGTTGTCTCTAAAGGCATCATCCAAGTCTTCCCAGCTTCCAATAGAGTTTTCTAGAAGGCTGTTTAACCAGTGCCTAGCTGGCCCCTTGAGTTTTAGGGGAAGGTCTTTAATGGCATGCAAATCATCACTGTGAGCCATGTGAATGTGGAGAAGAAAATTTTCAATCCATACTGCGGGATCTATTGTGCCGTCGTATGATTTGATATTCACGGGTTTAAACCCTTCAGGGAACTCGCGCTCCATTACCTCATCGGTGAAGCATAGGGGGTGTGCGGCGCCTCTGTATCGGGCCATGTCACGACGCAGTTCGGATGGAGTCCGTATGCGGTTTTTAGCCCGGGGTTGGTTATGTTTATCGCACGAGGCTTGATAGCCCTCCTATCGCGCCGGAGCATGCCCCCGCGATCCGTAGATTGACCTGGTCTGACCTGCTCTATTTTCCAGGTCCTGCCATAGGTCGTATATGTATCCCCGAGCTATTGTTTCTCTGCTTTTGCGGCGAGGTGGTGTGGGCTGGTGTTCGGCTTGAGTTGTCGTTCTATCCCGACCACGCGGTGGGCGGTCGGGTCCGTCAGCCGCATTACGTGCGGGTGGTATAGGCTCCAGCGCCTCGTCATCGAATTGGGGTAGTAGCTTAAGCTTTGGGTAACTCTTCGCTGGGCATTCAAGGCCGTATTCTTCGGCTACCAGGACGTTGGTCCATCTATCGTTGAGCAGGTCTTGGTCGGCTTGAAGCTTTTGTTTTCTTTTTTAGTCTTCTAGCTGTGGCTATTAGCCGGCGCTTGAAGCGTTCTTGTTCGAGGGGTTCCTCTGGCACGATAAAATCTTCGTCACCGAAGCTCACATCATCCTCGGAGAGTGCCAGATAGTTGTTGTCTTCCGAGTCTTCGTTCCCTGCTTGCTTGTCAGGGTCAACTTGCCCATCCTTCTGATCATCCTGTTCGGATGTTGGTTCGATGGGGTCTTCTTGGTCTTCGGTGTTCTCCGAAGTATCATTGTCTTCGGTGCCGGTATTGTTGTTCTTACCACGACGCGATTTAGAGCGGCTCCACTGATGTCGATGTTTCGGTGGTATCTCAGGAGGTTCGTCCTCGACTGGGTTTTTCTCATCATCACCGTCGCCGTTTTTAGGTGTATCCACCATGTATACGTCATACGAGGAGGTGGCCGTCCAACATCCGATGACCGGCGGGTTTTGGGCCTACTCCTCTCTGGCATCGTCTTCCATACCGTCGATGTCTTTGGAGGCGTAATCAAACATGTCGGTTAAGTCCTCGACAGTGGCTATGAAGTGGGTGGTGGGTGGGAAGTAAAATTCCCTATTTCCAGCCCCTAGTCCGGGCTGGGCGTGATTCAGAAGCGGTTCCTCTGTGATGACGATGGATTGCATTAAGTCTAGAGCCTCGTTTAAGAGCCGGGTTTGGATGGGGTCGGAAGTCTCTGGGCCGAGCTCGCATGACGCGGGCCTCTAGGGTTAGGAATTAGTGTCCGGAGAAGAGTCCGGCTTTGCAATGATTGTCGGAGACGCTATTCTCTCGGGTTTTCCGGTGTTGAGCTCTAAGACCGCAGAAAGTCCGGTGGGTTCTAGACTCCCGTCTTCAGACCTGATGACGCGCTCCGGATATAAGGCTGGAGCAATGGTTGAGGCCGCGAACCCTTGGAAGATCAAGTCTATCAGTGACATAGTTCAGATTTCCAAAACTGATCCAGTGACCAGGGGCGTAGCTGTCGATCTGCTCCAGATGGCCAACCGAGTTGGCACGCAGTGCGAAGCCACCGAATACAAAGATATGGCCGGGGAGAAAAATCTTCTTTGCAGCAGCATTGTTGTAGATGATTGATGGAGCCATCGAGCCTTTTGACGACGGCACAGTGGAACTCTCAATGAAAACACCAATGTCAGTGTCAAAACCGGCAGATCTCGGGTAGGGGGTCCTGAACTGTGCGTCTAAGGATCGATGGTAACATGAGACAGGGGACACGATGTTTACCCAGGTTCGGGACCTCTTGATGGAGGTAATACCCTACTTCCTGCTTGATTGACTTTGATGAGTATAGGGGTTACAAGAGTTGATCTACCACGAGATCGTAATGGCTAAACCCTAGATGTCTAGCCTATATGATTATGATTGCCTCTATGGACTAAACCCTCTGGTTTATGTACACACCAAAGGGGACTAGGGTTTGTACAGAGTCGGTTTACAGAGAAAGGAATCTTCATATCCGCACGCTAAGCTTGCCTTCCATGCCAAGGAGAGTCCCATCCGGACATGGGGAAAGTCTTTCGTCTTGTATCTCCATGGCCCATTAGTCCGGCCCATATCACTTAACCCGGACGCCCAAGGAGCCCATAATGCTGGAATCCCTCAGTGCCTAGCCGACTTTCAATAGGGTACATCCAGCCATATTGTACTGGACCTCTAAGTAGTGCCTCATCAGGTAAATGAACAGCCAAATGCACCATCACATCAAAGAAGGCAGGAGGATATATATTCTCAAGGTCGCATAGGATAGTTGGTATCTTGTCTCTAAGACGCTCCAAAGCATCTACCCTGATATTTCTACTGCAGAGTTCCTCGAAGAATTGTCCCAACTCTACAACTGCTCTGTATAAGTCAGGGCGGCCCAGTCCTCTAAGGATAACAGGTAAAACCCTTTGAAGTAGGACGTGGCAGTCATGAGTTTTCAACCCTTCTACCTTGTTTCCATCTACACTGACTCTCCTTTCAAGGTTGGAAGCAAATCCATGTGGGAATCTCACACGTGACAAGACCTCGCAGAATTCTTTTCTTTTTACCTTGTCCAAGACGTACACAGCTGGTGCCATATCCCGTGGTTTACCTTCATCTTGCACCTGCAAATCCTGTCTGATACCCAGGTGTGTCAAATCAATCCTAGATTTTAAGGTATCTGATGACCCACAAGTGTAGGGGGTCTATCGTAGCCTTTCCGATAAGTAAGAATGTCGAACCCAACTAGGTGCAGAAGGAAATGATAAGTAGTTTTCAGTAAGGTATTCTATGCAAGCACTGAAATTATCGGTAACGGATAGTTTTGTGATAAGGTAATTTGTAACAAGTAGCAAGTAATGAAAGTAAATAAGGTGCAGCAAGATGGCCCAATCCTTTTTTTAGCAAAGGACAAGCCTAGACAAACTCTTATATGAAGGAAAGCGCTCCCGAGGACACATGGGAATTATCGTCAAGCTAGGTTTCATCATGTTCATATGATTCATGTTCGATACTTTGATAATTTGATATGTGGGTGGACTAGTGCTTGGGTACTGTCCTTACTTGGACAAGCATCCCACTTATGATTAACCCCCATTGCAAGCATCTACAACTACAACAGAAGTATTAAGGTAAACCTAACCATAGCATGAAACATATGGATCCAAATCAACCCCTTACGAAGCAACGCATAAACTAGGATTTAAGCTTCTGTCACTCTAGCAACCCATCATCTACTTATTACTTCCCAATGCCTCCCTGTAGGCCCAAACAATGGTGAAGTGTCATGTAGTCGACGTTCACATGACACTACTAGAGGGATGACAACATACATCTCATCAAAATATCGAACGAATACCAAATTCACATGACTACTAATAGCAAGACTTCTCCCATTTCCTCAGGAACAAACGTAACTACTCACAAAGAATATTCATGTTCATAATCAGAGGGGTATTAATATGCATAATGGATCTGAACATATGATCTTCCACCAAGTAAACCAACTAGCATCAACTACAAGGAGTAATCAACACTACTAGCAACCCACAGGTACCAATCTGAGGTTTGGATAGAAAGATTGGATACAAGAGATGAACTAGGGTTTGAGATGAGATGGTGTTGGTGAAGATGTTGATGGAGATTGACCCCCTCCCGATGAGAGGATCATTGGTGATGACGATGGTGATGATTTCCCCCTCCTGGTGGGAAGTTTCCCTGGTAGAACAGCTCTGCCGGAGCCCTAGATTGGTTCCGCCAAGGTTCCGCCTCGTGGCGGCGGAGTTTTGTCCCGTAAGCTTGCTTATGATTTTTCATCGGACGAAAGACCTCATATAGCAGAAGATGGGCATCGGAGGGCCACTAGGGGGGCCCACGAGGCAGAGCGGCGCGCCCCCACCCTTGTGGCTGGTGGGTGGCCCCTCCTCTGGTACTTCTTGTGCTCAGTATTCTTTATATATTCTGGAAATAACTTCTGTGAAGTTTCAGGACTTTGGGAGCTATGCAGAATAGGTCTCTAATATTTGCTCCTTTTCCAGCCGAGAATCCCAGCTGCCGTCATTCTCCCTCTTCATGTAAACCTTGTAAAATAAGAGAGAATTGGCATAAGTATTGTGAAAATGTGTAATAACATCCCATAATGTAATAAATATCGATATAAAAGCATGATGCAAAATGGACGTATCAACTCCCCCAAGCTTAGACCTCGCTTGTCCTCAAGCGAAAGCCGAAATCGAAAAAATATGTCCTCATGTTTGGAGATAGAGGTGTCGATAAAAATAAAATACGGAGATGAGGGCATCATGATTATTCTTAGAACAACAATATGTATATATATTGTCATATGATCTCTTATGCTAAAGTAACAATTCAATCACAATTTCAAGTATGAATCATAAAATTCATTGGGAACCAACAAACTCTAATCTCAGTCATTGAGGCAATTGCAATTTATCATAACATAGGAAAGAGTCAATATAGCTTTTTAGAAAGTCCACATACTCAACTATCATTTAGTCTTCCACAATTGCTAACACTCACACGATATTTATGGTTATGAAGTTTTAGCCGGACAGAGAGAAAGATAGGGGCTTATGGTTTTTCCTCCCAACCTTTTACCTCAAGGGTAATGTCAACCATAATAGTTCATGAAAACTCACATCCAATTAGCTATATATATCTGGATCTTTCCAACACATTGTGCTTGCCAAAGGATAAAGTGTAAAAAGGAAAGGTGAATATCACCATGACTCTTTGCATAAAGTATAAGACAAGAATAAAAGATAGGCCCTTAGCAGAGGGAAGCAGAGGTTGTCATGCGCTTTTATGGTTGGATGCACAAAATCTTAATGCAAAAGAACGTCACTTTATATTGCGACTTGTGATATGGACCTTTATTATGAAGTCTGTCACTTTTATTTCTTCCACATCACAAGATCGTATAAAGCTTATTTTCTCCACATTAATAAGTCTTACATATTTAGAGAGCAATTTTTATTGCTTGCACTGATGACAACTTACTTGAAGGATCTTACTCAATCCATAGGAAGGTACGGTGGACTCTCATGGCAAAAACGGGTTTAGGGATATTTGGAAGCACAAGTAGTATCTCTACTTGGTGCAAAGAAATTGGCTAGCATGAGAGGGAAAGGCAAGCTCAACATGTTGGATGATCCATGACAATATAATTTATCCCAGATGTAAGAAAACATAAACCATTACGTTGTCTTCCTTGTCCAACGTCAACTCTTAGCATGTCATACTTTAATGAGTGCTCACAATCATAAAAGATGTCCAAGATAGTACATTTATATGTGAACCTCTCTTTCTTTATTACTTCATATTAATTGCAATGATGACCAAAACAATGTTTGTCAACTCTCAACAACTTTTATTCATCATACTCTTTATATGTGAGCTCATTACTCTGCATAAGATCCATATGATCTCTTTGGTTTCTTTTTATTTCTTCTCTTTTATTTTATTCCCTCAAGATCATAGTAGAATAATAAAGCCCTTGAATCAACACTAATCTTTATTATATATATCTCACAGACTCGATTACATAGAAGGATCATAAAGCAAAACTCACAACTAGATCATACTAAAACTTTATTCTACTAGATCAAGATATTATCAAAAGGATCGAACTAAGAAAAACCGTAGAGATAAAAGTGATGGTGACACGTTACCGAGGCACTCCCCCGAGCTTGGCAGTTGCCAAGGGGAGTGCCCATACGAGATACTCAGTTCTTCTTTGTTGGTGAAGAAGGTGGAGTTGTTGATGGTGTAGGCTTGTTGTCCCTCTTCCAAGGCATAGGCTCACCATCATAGAAGGACGATCGAGTCTCCTGAATCCTAAAATCTGCAGCCAAACTCATCCTCCTGAATCTATATTCATACTCACAGTTTTGCTTTTGCAGGTCATAGATCTGGGCTTGGAGGTGCTCGATTTTGTCATGAAGCTTGAAGATGTCCTGTAACATCCCAAATTTTCAATTTGGAATGCTATACATTAGATCATCATTGCATATCATATTTTATTTTTTCATTTTGGCTGATCCTAGAAAATTCTACGCAACTCAATGACCCACGGAGAGAGTTGGGGATTTCGTTATTTTCATATTTGAGTTTTCTCAAATTTTGAGAATAGGATCATTTGATTTTATTATTTTTATCATCAATTATTTCTATTACAAAAATATGAGAGAGGGAATAAAATGAATTTCCCAAAATAAAGAAATATTGAGGATTTAACAAGATTTTATTTTGGAGTTTTTCGGTGTTTTATTTGAATTTAGGAAACATGTGCGTTTTTTAAAATTGCATTTAGGGCCCAAATAAATGTTCACTTTGTCGGGCTTGATTTTAGAAGCCCGGCAAAATTTATTTCGGGATTTTTAGAGTCCGTTTAGTATTTCTTTTTATTTTTCTTCCGAGCGGAATATTTAAAAAAAAGAAAAAAAAGGGAACCGACCTAACCGGGCCATGTCCGGATAGGACTCTGGCCCGGCAGGCTTTAAAAGCCGGCCCACCCCCCCCCCCCCCCCCGGGGAGGAACCCTAGCCCCAGCCCCGAGCCGCCCCAGCCGCCTGCGCCCGCCGCCGCCAGCACCGCCGCCGCGCCGCCGCCCGCCGCCCGTTCCGCCGCCGTCCCGCCGCGCCGCCGAGGTTCGCTGCCGCCTCGTAATCCGCGCCGCCCGTTTTTTTTAAAACCGATTGGTTTTCCGTCGGTTTTTTTGGTTTAGGTTAAATAGCGAGCGCTCGCTCGTTTGTTCGTTTAAACGAACACGTTCATCGTTTAGATCTGGATAACGAACGTTCGTTCGTTAATCCGTTCATCGTTTTCTTTTTCTCGGATTAAATCCGCGATTTTTTTGATCGCGATTCCTGATCCAATTTTCGTTTTAGTATAACTTTTCGCTCGTTTATCGGAATCAGGCGATTCAAGCGCCTAGAGTTTCGTCTCAAAACCCTCTATCCATTTAACCAACTTAAACAAGATTTTGCTACTATAAAACTTGCCCTAGATCCAGATTACTAGAACAAAGTTGTTTTCTTTCGCCGTTTGACTTTCGTTGCTTCGTTCGATTTGATTCTTTTTGCCAACCGGAGTTCTTAAGTTGAACCTTCTGGTTAGATCTCTTATTTGAGTTTTACCTATGAATTAGATGAGTACTTATTGTATGCTTGTTTGTTTGTCTACGATAGAGTATCCGGAGTGCGCCGCCTGTTACTTCAAATCGTTAGGTTTCGCGGATCATCAGCAAGGCAAGTAACACTTTGATCATACCTTTTCTACTACCCAGTTTTATTGCATTAGATCATTCCTCACACATTGCATGATTAGGATCTAATTAAATTGTGGGATGGGAAGTAGATGAGGTAGTACCTATTACCTGTTTATTATCAAACCTTTGGGAGTTACTTCTACGTTTGCTTATTATGCCATGCTATGCTAGTAGACGTGGATTGGGTGAGTGATATCCATGACAGATGTGAGTTTTGTTAATTTAATGGTTTATCTAAGGTGGCTACTTAAACACACATCTGGGTGGATTGAGGCACCTGGGTATTCCAGGACTTGCCTGTTTTCTTTTGGACCGCCACCTAGGCTCAAAGGGATCATGAGACTATTCATACTAGAAACTTCCGTGTGCAGCCACAAGCTATTATGGGCTCTAGCATAGTTGACTAAGTTGTGCGAACTCTTACGGTGGTAGACTAGCAGATGTAGGGGATGTAGGTGGTATGGTCTACCCGATCGTAAGGTGCTAGCGCTTCTGAAAGACTATGTCTCGGTCATCCGTCTTCTCAAACACCATGTAGTGCGAGAAAACAAACGGAGGCGATCGAGTCTTGTGGGGAAAAGTGCGCAAACCTCTGCAGAGTGTAACAAACTAATCATGGTTAGCCGTGTCCCCAGTTATGGACATCTTGAGTATCTAGTACTTGGATTATCATGTGAATCTCAACATGTTACTCTAAATTAATCTTGTTGGGTTATGTTTAATGATGATGCTTAATTGTGATTGAGAATGCTGTCAACCATTCTCAATGTTTAACAACCACCTTGATAGTAATTAAAATTTTATTCCTTTGAAGTAGGGAAAAATTGGCTTTACGCAAAACTGTAACCATAGAGCTTTCCACCAGCCAAATATGCATATAGTATAGCTGTTTCATTCCATTACTCTCTATGTGTTACCTTGCCAACATATTCCATGTGCTGACCCGTTTTCGGGCTGCAACGTTAATGTTGCAGACTTTTCAGACGACGATTAAGGAGTTTTTAGGTCGTGGTTCTATACTCAGTGATGCCGTTGGAGTTGATGGACTCACTTATCTTCCAAGCCTTCCGCTGTTATCGTTATTAGATGGCCTTAAGCCATATTTATTGTAATAAGTTCTCTCTTGAGACACTCAATGTAATAAGTGTGTGATTGCTACTCTGCTATAAATCCTCCGAGTACTGTGTGGTGTCAGCATTACTGATCCAGGGATGACACCGGAGCACAGAGATCAGACTGTTTGAGGTCTGGTCGCTACATGTCCTCCCCAATGTCCTTGACGTCCAGCTTGTGGTTGTTGGTGAACTCCGTGAGCATAATGTGATTGGAGTCGAGTCCACGCTCCACCATCTCCCGACACTTGAAAACTTGTTGCTCCAATTCCTCGAGCCTTGCCTCCGTGCTTCTGGTCCTCCTTGGTCCCTCAACATCACGGATGTGCAACAACCCCTCACGCATCTCAATGGTTTGAGGGTCTTCACTAGTAGGAAAAGGACCTAATGTGAGACACATTAGTGCCGGTTTGATTTTAGCCTGGTACTAATGGTACCATTAGTGTCGGTTCGAATGGCTATGCATTAATGCCGGTTCGTGTTGAACCTTTAGTATCGGTTCGTGCCACGAACAGGTACTAAAGGGGTGATGGCAGGCTGGCGTCAGGCCGGGGCCCCACAATCACCTTTAGTACTGGTTCGTGTCACAAACCGGTACTAAAGGGCTAACCTTTAGTATCGGTTTGTGCCACGACCCGGTACTAAAGGGGTCTGACCTATAGTACCAGTTTGTGACACAAACCGGCACTATAGGGCAATTTTCAAACTCTACCCCCCCGTGTGTCGCCATTTCATTTCTGAAACAATCAAAAGAAAATGATAAAAACTTCAAAAAATAAAATCCTCCGAGAGGTAGTTATATTACTACATCTACTAGTTAGGAAAATTTGAAAACTTCAATTTGGACATGTTTTGCAAAAAGTGTAGGGAAAATGTAAAACGGCTATAACTTTTGCATACGATGTCAGAAAAAACGTATAATATATCAAAAAGTTCAGCACGAAAATCCGCATCTGATGGAGACCGCCTACGGCCTGTTTGCAATTTTTTAGAATCCTCAAATTCCAAAACGAAAAAAAGATATGGTCAAATTTCAGTTTTTTTTTAAAAAAATTGGTTAAATCTGGTCAAACTACTTATTCAAGAAGTATTAATGTTACTACATAATTATTCAAGAATATTAGTGCTACTAAATAATTATTTCAATTTTTTAAATTTGGGTCAAATCTGGTCAAACTATGGTCAAACTGTGGTCAAACTATGGTCAAACTTATTCAAGAAATATTAGTGTTACTAAATAATTACTGTTTTTTAGAATAATAGTTTCAAACTCAAACGGTGAAATGTGTGACCTAATGCTCAAGCTAAACTGCTGAGGGTTAATAGGATTGACAGCTTACATTTGTCAGGAAAACAACAAGTGCAGACTTGGAATGTAGGGGGAATAGAACTCCGAAGTTAAGCGTGCTCGGGCTGGGGGAGTGAGAGGATGGGTGACCGGCCGGGAAGTCAGGCGATTTGGAATGAGTGATCCACACTTGAGCAGTTAAGAGAGGTGATTAGAGACTAAATCATCAATTAATTCAGAAAAATTAAAATCGAAAAAAATCAAATTTTTTTTCCAAAATTTTCAATTTTTTTTTGAAAAAAAACCTTCAGTACCGGTTGGTAACACCAACCGGTACTAAAGGTCCCCCATACCAGGGCGCGAGCTCACGCCACGTGGTGGCACTTTAGCGCCGGTTCGTGCCGAACTGGTACTAAAGGGGGGCCCTTTAGTGCCCACCCTTTAGTGCCGGTTATGGAACCGGCACTAAAGGCCCTTATGAACCGGCGCTAAAGCTCCATTTTCTACTAGTGTTGCAGCACCTCCGCGAGGTAGGGGTTGATGACCTTCTCGAAGAACTTGTCCTTGGGGGCACTTGAAGACGACATGACGACCTAGATCTGTTAAAAAAACAACTCGAAACAAAGACAAGAGATATTTGCGTGATACGGTGGTCAAAACCTTTAGGAGATTATATAATGAAGTTTTACTAACCAAAAGAAGTATCATGCAAGAAAACGGAGTCCGGAAAGCGCACGAGGTGCCCACGAGGCAGGGGGCGCGCCCAGGGGGTAGGGCGTGCCCTCCACCCTCGTGGAAGCCCCGTGTCCTTTCCTGTCTGCTTCTTATTTTCCTTTTTTATATATTCCAAAACGGAGAAATATTGCCATTAGAACTGTTTTGGAGTCGGTTTACTTACCGTACGACATACCTATTCCTTTTCGGAGTCTGAAACGTTCCGGAAAGTGTCCCTTATGTATTCCTCCGGGGTTACGGTTTCAATAATATTAGTTTCAACATTTATGGGATTACCTGAGATATAATGTTTGATTCTTTGACCGTTCACCACCTTCGGGTTTGTGCCTTCGAAGTTGTTGATTTTTATGGCACTGGAACGATAGACCTCCTCGATGACGTAAGGGCCTTCCCATTTAGAGAGAAGTTCGCCTGCAAAAAATCTTAAACGAGAGTTGCATAGCAATACATAATCACCTACATTGAACTCACGCTTTTGTATCCTTTTGTTATGCCATCTTTTAACTTTTTCTTTAAACAGCTTGGCATTTTCATAGGCTTGGGTTCTCCATTCATCAAGTGAGCTAATGTCAAATAACCTCTTCTCACCGGCAAGTTTGAAATCATAATTGAGCTCCTTAATGGCCCAATATGCGGAATGTCCTTTCTCAGCCCGAGCTCAAATGAGCTCGGGTGAACAGTAAAATCAATAAATATTTTAAAAATGTTCAAAAAATTCTGAATTTTTTTGTAATAAACATTGACAAATATTCTAACTGCTTGCAAAATTTCATCTTCATATCACATTCGTACAAGGCGTGGCAAAAAAACAAAATCGATGCTCTGAAAATGCTAAAGCATTTTTGGAGCACTAATTTTGTTTTTTTGCCACGCCTTCCACGAATGTGATCTGAAGATGAAATTTTGCAAGAAGTTAGAACATTTGTCAAAGTTTATCACAAAAAAATTTCAGAATTTTTTGAACATTTTAAAAATGTTTTTTGATTTTACTGTTCACCCGAGCTCATTTGAGCTCGGGTGTAGATACTCCGTGTCCCCCAATATGCCTTATGTTCTAGCTCAAGAGGTAAGTGACATGCTTTGCCATAAACCATTTTATACGGAGACATACCAATAGGATTTTTGTATGCAGTTCTATAAGCCCAAAATGCATCATCAAGTTTCTTGGACCAATTCTTTCTAGATCTATTAACAGTCTTTTGCAAAATTAATTTGAGCTCTCTATTACTTAATTCCACTACCACTAGATTGTGGGTGATATGGAGATGCAATTCTATGATTAACATCATACTTAGCAAGCATTTTACGGAAAACACCATGAATAAAGTGTGAACCACCATCAATCATTAAATATCTAGGGACTCCAAACCTTGAAAAAATAAATTCTTTAAGCATCTTAATAGAGGTGTTATGATCAGCACTACTAGTTGGAATAGCCTCTGCCCACTTAGTAATGTAATCAATAGCAACTAAAATATATGTATACCCATTAGAGGAAGGAAAAGGTCCCATATAATCAAAGCCCCAAACATCAAATGGTTCAATAACAAGTGAGTAATTGATAGGCATTTCTTGAAGTCTACAAATATTACCAATTCTTTGGCATTCATCACAAGACAAGACAAACTTACGGGCATGCTTGAAGAGAGTAGGCCAATAAAAACCAGATTGCAATACCTTGTGTGCAGTTCTATCTCCAGCATGGTGCCCTCCATAGGCTTCGGAGTGACACTTGCGTAGGATCTATTCCTGTTCATGCTCAGGTACACAATGTCTAATAACACCATCTACTCCTTCTTTATAAAGATGTGGGTCATCCCAAAAGTAATGCCTTAAATCATAGACGAACTTTTTCTTTTGCTGGTATGTGAAACTAGGTGGTATAAATTTAGCAACAGTGTAATTAGCATAATCAGAATACCACGGAGCGGTACGAGAAGCATTTATGACATTTAATTGTTCATCAGGAAAGCTATCATCAATAGGTAGTGCGTCATCAAGAACATTCTCTAACCTAGACAAGTTGTCTGCAATGGGGTTCTCAGCTCCCTTCCTATCAATAATATGCAAATCAAATTCTTGTAGCAAGAGAACCCATCTAATAAGTCTAGGTTTAGCATCTTTCTTTTCCATAAGATATTTAATAGCAGCATGATCAGTGTGAATTGTTACTTTAGAATCAACAATATAAGGTCTGAACTTATCATAAGAAAATACAACTACTAAGAATTCCTTTTTAGTAGTAGCATAATTTCTCTGGGCATTGTCTAGAGTTTTACTAGCATACTATATAACATTCAATTTATTATCAACTCTTTGTCCTAGAACAGCCCCTACAGCATAATCACTAGCATCACACATGATTTCAAAGGGTAAATTCCAATCAGGTGGCTGAACAATAGGTGCAGAAATCAAAGCTTTCTTAAGTATTTCAAATGCTTCTACACAATCATCATCGAAGACAAAAGGAATATCTTTTTGTAATAGGTTAGTCAGAGGCCAAGAAATTTTTGGGAAGTCCTTAATGAACCTCCTATAAAAACCGGCATGACCCAGAAAACTTCTTATACCTTTGATGTCCTTGGGACACGACATCTTTTCAATAGTGTCAACTTTAGCTTTGTCAACTTCAATACCTCTTTCAGAAATTTTATGCCCAAGACAATACCTTCATTAACCATAAAGTGGCACTTCTCCCAATTGAAGACAAGAGTAGTTTCTTCACATCTCTACAAAACTCGATCAAGGTTGCTCAAGCAATCATCAAAAGAGGATCCATAAATGGAGAAATCGCCCATGAAAACCTCACAAATCTTTTTACAAAAGTGAGAGAATATAGCCATCATGCATCTTTGAAAGGTAGCAGGTGCATTACATAAACCAAAAGGCATACGTCTATAAGCAAAGGTACCGAAAGGGCAATTAAAAGTGGTCTTAGCTTGATCATCAGCTGACACGGGTATTTGAGAGAAACCAGAGTAACCATCTAGAAAGAAAAAAAGTGTATGTTTGGATAATCTTTCTAGCATTTGATCAATAAAAGGCAAAGGGTAATGATCTTTTTAGTAGCTTTATTTAATTTGCGGAAATCAATTACCATCCTATAACCTGTTATAATTCTTTGTGGGATCAATTCATCTTTATCATTAGGAACAACGGTAATACCTCCCTTCTTAGGGACACAATGGACAGGACTTACCCACTGACTATCAGCAACGGGATAAATTATACCTGCCTCAAGGAGCTTTAATATTTCCTTTCTTACCACTTCTTTCATCTTAGGATTTAGCCGTCGTTGGTAATCAATAACTGGTTTGGCATCCTTCTCCAAATTTATTTTGTGTTGACATAGAGTGGGACTAATGCTCTTAAGATCATCAAGAGTATATCCAATAGCAGCACGGTGCTTCTTCAGAGTTTTCAATAATTTCTTTTCTTCATGCTCTGAAAGGTTAGCACTAATAATAACAGGATATATCTTCTTTTCATCAAGATAAGCATATTTAAGAGTATCAGGTAACGGTTTAAGCTCAAACAAGGGATCACCCTTGGGTGGAGGAGGATCCCCTAGGATTTCAACAGGCAAGTTGTGATTCAGAATAGGTCCTTGTTTAAAGAATACTTCATCTATTTCCCTTCTTTCATTCATGAACATATCGTTTTCATGGTCGAGCAAATATTGTTCTAAAGGATCATTAGAAGGCACAACAATAGAAGCAATACCAATCATTTCATCCTTACTAGGTAATTCCTCATCATGGGGTTGTCTATGAAATTTAGAGAAGTTAAACTCATGAGACATATCACCCAAACCAATAGTAACAACATCCTTTTCGCAATCTATCTTAGCATTAACAGTATTTAAGAAGGGTCTACCAAATATAATGGGACAAAAGTTATCTTGTGGGGAACCAAGAACAAGAAAATCAGCAGGATATTTAACCTTCCCACACTAGACTTCAACATCTCTAACAATCCCAATCGGTGAAATAGTATATCTATTGGCAAGCTTAATTGTAACATCGATATCTTCTATCTCAGTAGGTGCAATGTCATGCATAATTTCTTTGTATAAGGTATGAGGTATTGCACTAGCACTAGCACCCATATCACATAAGCCATGATAACAATGATCCCCTATTTTAACAGAAATAACAAGCATGCCTATAACAGGTCTATGTTTATCCTTAGCACCAAGCTTAGCAATTCTAGCAGTTTCTTCACAGAAATAAATAACATGCCCATCAATATTATCGGCCAAGAGATCTTTAACCATAGCAATATTAGGTTCAACTTTAATTTGCTCAGGGGGTTTGTGTGTCCTAATATTACTCTTGTTGACTACAGTTGAAGCTTTATCATGATCCTTAATTCTAACAGGGAAAGGTGGTTTCTCAACATAAGCAGTGGGAACAACAGGATCATCATAAGTGATAGTTTTTTCTTCAACTAAGGTGCAACTACTTTTGTTTCAATGGGAGTATTATATTTAAACCACTTCTCCTTAGGGAGATCAACATGAGTAGCAAAAGATTCACAGAAAGAAACTACTATCTCAGAGTCAAGTCCATATTTAGTGCTAAACTTACGGAAAACATCAGTATCCATAAAAGATTTAACAAAATCAAACTTTGGTGTCATACTTGACTCCTTACCTTCGTCGAGATCCCAATCTTCAGAGTTGCGTTTAATCCTCTCCAATAAATCCCATATGATTTCAATAGTCTTCATCATAAAAGAACCAGCACAAGAAGTATCGAGCATGGAGCGATTGTTGTCAGAAAGCCGAGCATAAATTTTTTGAATAATCATTTCTCTTGAGAGCTCATGATTGGAGCATGAATATAACATTGACTTAAGCCTCCCCCAAGCTTGAGCAATGCTTTCTCCTTCGCGAGGCCAAAAATTATATATATAATTACGATCACGATGAACAAGATGCATAGGATAAAACTTCTGGTGAAATTCCAATTTCAATCGCTTATAGTCCCATGATCCCATATCATCACATAGCCTATACCATGTCAATGCATCTCCCTTCAAAGATAAAGGGAAGACCTTCTTCTTGATAACATCGTCGGGCATACCTGCAAGCTTAAATAATCCACAAACTTCATCCACATAGATTAAGTGCAAATCGGGATGCAATGTTCCATCTCCTGCAAAAGGATTAGCTAGCAGTTTCTCTATCATACCCGAAGGAATTTCAAAGTAAACATTTTCAGTAGGTTCAGTAAGTTGGGGGGTAACTAATTGTGGTTCCGGACGAGGTGAAGATACCCCGAACAAACCCCTCAAAGGATTATGTTCCATAGTAACAAGTGGCAATAAATTTCAGCACACTATATAAATTTTTCCTTACCAAATTCCACCTACCAAAGGTGCTTCACTCCCCGGCAACGGCGCCAGAAAAGAGTCTTGATGACCCACAAGTTTAGGGGATCTATCATAGCCTTTTCGATAAGTAAGAATGTTGAATCCAATGAGGAGCAGAAGGAAATGATAAGTAGTTTTCAGTAAGGTATTCTCTGCAAGCACTGAAATTATCAGTAACAGATAGTTTTGTGATAAGGTAATTTGTAACGAGTAGCAAGTAATGAAAGTAAATAAGGTGCAACAAGATGGCCCAATCCTTTTTGTAGAAAAGGACAATCCTGGACAAACTCTTATATGAAGGAAAACGCTCCCGAGGACACATGGGAATTATCGTCAAGCTAGGTTTCATCATGTTCATATGATTCGTGTTCGGTACTTTGATAATTTGATATGTGGGTGGACCAGTGCTTGGGTACTGTCCTTACTTGGACAAGAATCCCACTTATGATTAACCCCCATTGCAAGCATCCGCAACTACAACAGAAGTATTAAGGTAAACCTAACCATAGCATGAAACATATGGATCCAAATCAGCCCCTTACGAAACAACGCATAAACTAGGGTTTAAGCTTCTGTCACTCTAGCAACCCATCATCTACTTATTACTTCTCAATGCCTCCCTCTAGGCCCAAACAATGGTGAAGTGTCATGTAGTCGACGTTCACATGACACCACTACAGGGATGACAACATACATCTCATCAAAATATCAAACGAATAGCAAATTCACATGACAACTAATAGCAAGACTTCTCCCATGTCCTTAGGAACAAACGTAACTACTCACAAAGCATATTCATGTTCATAATCAGAGGGGTATTAATATGCATAATGGATCCGAACATATGATCTTCCACCAAGTAAACCAACTAGCATCAACTACAAGGAGTAATCAACACTACTAGCAACCCACAGGTACCAATCTAAAGTTTGGATACAAAGATTGGATACAAGAGATGAACTAGGGTTTGAGATGAGATGGTGCTGGTGAATATGTTGATGGAGATTGACCCCCTCGCGATGAGAGGATCGTTGGTGATGACAATGGTGATGATTTCCCCCTCCCGAAGGGAAGTTTCCCCGGTAGAACAGCTCTGCCGGAGCCCTAGATTGGTTCCGCCAAGGTTCCGCCTCGTGGCGGCGGAAAGCTTGCTTATGATATTTCCCCGGACGAAAGAACTCATATAGCATAAGATGGGAATATGAGAGCCACTAGGGGGGCCCACGAGGCAGGGGTCGCACCCAGGGGGTAGGGCGCGCCCCCACCCTCGTGGCTGGTGGGTGGCCCCCCTCTGGTACTTCTTGCGCTCAGTATTTTTTTATATTCTGGAAATAACTTTCGTGAAGTTTCAGGACTTTTGGAGCTATGCAGAATAGATCCCTAATATTTGCTCCTTTTCCTGCCCAGAATCCCAGCTGCCGGCATTCTCCCTCTTCATGTAAACCTTGTAAAATAAGAGAGAATAGACATAAGTATTGTGACATAATGTTTAATAACAGCCCATAATGCAATAAATATCGATATAAAAGCATGATGCAAAATGGACGTATCAGTATCTTTCGTCTTGCCTTCAATATTAAGACGTGTGCCAATAATGTTGTCACATATATTTTTCTCGATGTGCATCACATCAAGATTATGCCACAGATCCAAATCTTTCCAATACTCCAAGTCCACAAAGTGGACCTGCGGGCAAACAATAATCTCTCTTCTGCTCTGCCACGCTTCCTTTTCCCGCTACCATTACCAAGATGGTTTCCTAGTGTAATATGTCTAACCTTCTCTAATTCCACTTGCAACTCATCGACGGTGAGCCTCTTTGGCGCATCACGGTTTTCATGCTTTGAGTTGAACACATGTCTTCAGTATTTTGTAGGACGCAGCTTGTCCTTGGCAAGGAAACGGCGGTGTCCAATGTAACAGATCTGGCTAAGTATTGCGTATGACAGCGGATTCCTGTCACAGCGAACACATGCATTGTAACCATGTGTCGTTCGCCCTGACATAGTGCCCAAAGCCGGATAATCATGGATGCACCAAATTATAACAGCACACAGAAAGAAATCAGCTGGTGGGCTGCAATATAGGTCTCGAGTGAGAACACCCCTCCATAGCTGTTAAAGTTCCTCCACAAGAGGCTCCATGAATAAATCAAAATCCTTTCCAGGACTTTTTGGACCTGGGATGAGCAAGGACATCATGTAGTTTGATTCTTTGGTGCAGACATTTGGATCCATGTTGTAAGGGATAATAAGCATTGGCCACATGCTATATGTGGCGCTCTGGTGACCAAATGGGTTAAATCCATCTGAAGCTAAGCCAAGTCTAATGTTTCTCGGGTCAGCAGCAAACTTTTTGTGTTTCTGATTGAAGCTTTTCCACTCACTACCATGAGATGGATGGCTCATTACATTCTGATCTCTGTACTCCTGGTTCCTAGAATGCCATAGTACATCATCTCTTGTTTCAGCATCACGAGACAACCTATGCAATCTTGGTGTAATTGGAAAATGTCTCGAAACATTATGAGGAATCATCTTCACAGCATCGCCGTCTTTCCATCTTGATGATTTGCATTTTGGGCATTCACTTAAGTTGGCATAATCCTTCCGGAACAGAACACAATTATTCTTACAAACATGGATCATATCATATCCAATCCCAACTGCACGAAGGAAATTCTTCATTTTACTGTAGGTGTGTGGCAGCTCAGACGCATCTGGTAAAGCTTTGCGGAAAGCAGCCAACATCGCATCGAATGATTTGTTGGTCATCCGCTCAGATGTCTTCACCTGAAGAAAGGTGACCATAGCTGAGAATACTGACAGCTTATTTCCTAGGGTGACAGCCACGTTGCATTGTTCCAACATGCGGGCCCATCGTTTTTCTTCTGCAGGTGAAAGTTCATGAAATGCACGAGCATTTCGTAGCATTGTTTCAATGTTGGTCAAACTCACTGGCTCCGCCGCCACCACCTCCTCCTCCTCTTCCACCCAAGCATCAGGCAGATCAAGATGGTGATCTGCTGCTTCCACATAGTCAGTAACATTGACATTCACAGCTTCACCATGATGAACCTACCTAGTATATGTGACCGACATCCCATACAAGTGTAGATGATTTTGCACAGTTGACTGGGGTCTTGTAACTGAATTCATACAACAGCTACACGGGCAAAGCACATCTGATTTCGGACCACTGTACTCAGCTTTGATAAAGTTCATGAAGTTTTCAACCCCCTCGACATATGCAGCGGAGAATCTTCAAGCAGAAGTTATCCAAGTCCTATCCATTTGTTAGACATACAAATTGGTTCTTCTACTAGATATTACAGGAAAAACATATATGCTTTTTTATGAAGTCCATAAAAAAAATACCTAGGTCAATGTCTAAAGCTATGGCAAGATATTTGGATGAGCAGATATAAGTAGCAAAATATAGTTAAAGATAATTCAACAAACATATTTGAGTGCTAAATTATGGCAGGCTGTTTTAGCAGTCAATGAGGTTGAGCACACAACCATCGAACTATCGAAGGCCATCGCAGCAACAAAGATCGAGTATAAAATGGTGTAGAGCTGTTTCACCTAATAGATTGGCTACTAGACCATGTCAATATACGTCACAATAAATATATGGAAGGATATTTTAGCAACTAATCGGGCTTGGCATGCCATCTCAGCTAAGCAGATTGAGTGCAGAATAGGGCAAGGAAGCTTCTTAAGCAGAGCATATTGACTATAAAACTACTTCGGCAAACAGTGAGATTAACAGCGCCTATCAGCTAACATTCAGTGCTACACCGACATGCACGAGGCCTCAATCTAGAATGCGCGTACTGTGGGAGAAGCTGACCGCCGTGCGTCTTCACACGAACGTCGCCAGCGGTGGCAGCGTTGACCGCTGTGCGCCTCCACAAGAATGTCGCCAGCGGTGGCGGCGCGGCTAGAGGATGGTATTCTACGAGAGCGTACTGTGGGAGTGAGAGGATCTCCGTGCATCCCCTCGACAAACTGCGGCGCCGACGTATTAGCGCGGCGGGGAGGGCGGCTTTGGCGGAGCGAATTGAGTGGATGGGGACGGGGGGAGGGGGGTTTGGGGAATATTATTGGCTAGTTGGCCGAAGGGTGGTTGAATTTGGGATTTGGGTGGATTTTCGCGCGGTGGGCGGGGGGAGTTTGGCGCATGGTCAGTTTCTCCAAGTGCAGTCCCACGTGTCAGTGAAGAGGCAAGTCGAAGCGCGTTCCGTTTGCATGAGCCGTGTGCAGGACCGAACGTGTGTGGGGTGCAATGCGACCGCGACAAGGGTGCTGTGAGTGTACCGCCTTTTTTCCTTTTAAACTAGGTGCTTCGCCCCCTCAAAAAAAAACTTGGTGCTTCGCGTGATCCAATGATACTACTACTAGTAATCCTCCGGTAATCCCGACTAAAACGGCGCGGCCGGGTCTTTTCCCACACGATATGCTGGGAGGTTGTCTTAGTTGTGTTTTTTAGGACGAGTAATGCTACACCTACGTAATCCCAGTTATGTAATTGACATAATGTGAAACATGTGAGCTGTTGATTGTAGATTGGGGGGAGGGAGGGGCCCACCTCCATGAAAATCAGGGAGGAGAGAGAGAGGAAATTTACGTTAACCCTTTCGTAGGTTCCCGTAGATGTAGAAAGATGTGAAATGCGTGAATGTGTAGTGGGCGTACAATTGGAGTGCCTAAGATAAATTGTGTATGTAGACCCTATGTGTTTATTTACTTTGCATGTTAGCTTTGCCTCGGTTCAATAAAAAGCGGAGTTGGTGATGATGGTGTGCTTGCCATCCTGCAATATAGGCCGTCCGATCTATATCTAACAGATAGGAAGGAAACTACGACAATTTACCCGCACTCCTCTCCACATTTGTAGATAAGGCCTTCCCTCGTTCATCATTTTCTCCCACAAGATCTTGATATTCCGTGCAACACACGGGCATCTTGCTAGTTTTCTATAAATTTGGTCAAATTTTATGAAGTTTGACTTCAGTCAAACCTAATATGCAGAGTAAATAAAAACAAAGGGAGTATCTTACTCCATGGCCAAGACGGAAGGGAAAACGAGACAACATATTGTTTATTTGAGCCGTTCAAGTATAATCATGTGGCGTTTCTTATTTCTCATTCCTCTCCAACCCTCTTCTCCATCGATCATGCCGCCCTCCGGTCGAGTCCATCCTCCCGCATGCCTCATTTGAACATTCCGCCAAGTATCATTCACATGTGGGCCTATACCATGCTTGTATTTCCAATGTTGTAATTTGTCCTACATGCATACAAACAAACGGTTCGTTTGAAGTTTCACTTTGCCTCCACTACGTGTCGTTTCCCGTCTTAGTTTTGACATCCCATTCGGTTCATGCCCCGACACATCTTGACGAGATCGATTGATGTTGAGAGATCAATTGTGTGTCGTGTAAGGATATAAAAGGTTTGGTCTATTTCTATGATAGAAATGACCCGCGGGGGGGGGGCTGTGGGGATCAGAGGGAGTATGTTGTACGTTCATAAGCAAAACGAACGTATTTTACCCACCCTAGTCCTCTTTCAATCGATCTTCGGACCCCGAGATGAAATCGAGAGAAGACGAGCGGGTGCATGTGTGAAACCTAAGGCGGATTCAAAATTTTGAACCGGCGATCATAGCATCCGCAAATCATATATAAAGGGTATTCAATGTTCGTTTCGCTTTTCAACGTACAATATACTCCCTCCGATCCTTTCTAGTTTACATATAAGTTTTATGTGTAGTCAAAGTATCTCTACTTTGATCAAACTTATAGAAAAAAGTATCAACATTCAACAACGCCCAATCAATATTGTTAGATTCGTACGTACTCCTAGATTTGTATTCAAACAGAGATGGTTTCTTGTTTTCAACCACGTGAATGTGCTTGTTCTCACGCATGCTCTTCCTACTAGGATTTCACCACGTATAGCCAGTCCAATAGTAACTTTTTTAAGATCCCTGTCCAATAGTACTAGTGGAGTACTGACAACATCTGTAGTAGAGTACGTATGGAGTGCTCATAGTACTCCCTCCTTCCATTTATATAGGGCCTAAGAGCAAGTCTAATAAGGCCTAGTCAGCAGGCTATAAGACTTGTCATGTCATTAAAATCCTACTTGGAGGAGTGAGAAGAGAGGAGAGAGAGTGAAGCAGGCTCTAATTCTATAGCCCGGCTATAACATGTAGATCAAGAAAAAATAGTATGCATGCAACTCTCTTCCAATCATATACCTAATAGCCATTCTAAGAACCAACTTACATGGAACTTTTGCCTATGTGGAGGAGAGAGATGTGAAAAAGTAAGGGGAGTGAGCTCTCATGCAAGAGCCTAGCTATATACGCATTCCAAGGTAAATACAATAAATATGAAGAAAGAGATAGAGAGGAGATGGAAAAAGTACTAATACAATAGCCAACATTATATTTTTTGCGGGAAATAGCCAACCTTATAGCCCACACTATTGTATGAGTGCATATAGATGATGGCTATAGATGACATGGCGGTTCCTTAGCCATCGGCTGGCTATATTATTAACCATGCTCTATTGCGTTTTTCAAAACCGCCTTTGACTATTGACAAGATTAATAGTACATAAGATGTATAATGTGAAAATTATATCATTGGAAGCTCCTTCAACATACGAGTTTGATCGTATGCTTTGTGTAAGTTGCATGTCATATATTATTACTCTAACACTTGGTCAAAGTTAGCCTCGAAAAAAGCATTAGGCCCTATAGATGGAAGGAGGGAGTAGTAGTGGAAGTGGATCCTCTGACGTAGGTATCCCTTCCTTACCCTCCCTTTCGGTCACTTACTGGCAGACCCCATGCTTGCTAGGCCCCGCATGTCAGTTACTCAATGGGTTCTGTCGGGGATATACCCTGCGGTATGACCCGGCCGGACTTGGCGACTCACCAGAGACCTGGCTGGAGCTTGGCGACTCACTGGCGATCCGCCCGGACATGGCGGTTTACATGTAACCCGCCGGGACCTTATGACTCACTGGAGACCCGGCGGGCGGATTAGACGGACGACAAGGCCCAAGGCCCAGCGGGCCGACTTATACTCTGGTGGGCCGGCTTAAGAGGAAAGGGATGACGAATATTTCCTTTACGAGGAAGCAAGACCCGGACTTGTATTCAACTTGTGAGAAAGGATAGACTAGTCCTAGTCCTACTAGGACTGCACATGTAACCCGCCCCTTCAACATATATAAGGAGGGGCAGGGCTCCCCAAAGAGGGACAGAAAAATAATCTCTAGGGCTAGAAACAAAGGGGGAGCCGGCTTATACGGTGACTCTCTCATGAGCATAATGAGATCTAGCCACAAACAACATGTAGGGTTACTCCGGATGATGTTTCTCGGGTCCCAAAGCTATCTAAATCCTTTCCTTGTGTTGCGTCTCTCGGTTCTGCTCAACCCCTCTCAAGCTACCACATAGATGCGTTGGCCTTGCGACTAAGTCCTGGCACTAAGGACATCTGTCGTGACAAATCCACGACAGTTGTCGCCCACCATGGGGTTGCGCACGATGGTGATGAGTTCTTGGAGGGATCTTTTTAGGGTTCAAGAAGCATGCAATTTGTTAGATGAAAAAGCGCCAGCACGGAAGCGTACAGGGTAATCCGGCGCGGGACAACCTCGGTGAAGACATCACATGGGGAGTCGTCGTAGAAATTGTCTCACATGGAGTATTCAAACAGAGATTAAGGAATTACTTAAGGACATAATCCAGTGCTAAAGCATCCAAATCATGCCACTACATGACCAGCACGGAGAACAAGAATTAATTGCTACTCCACGTGATATCCTGACTTTTTTTGGGAACAACTTGAGATGTGGGTGTACGTGGGGTAAACCGACAAGAGAAGGACTCAGTCAACCTTGTGATGGCCGCCTGCAATTCTCTGGCTGAGCCGATTCAACAATCAGATTTGATGGCTACTATGTAATACACCAGCTCACGACGGATCGAGCCCCGAAGCGTTCCGTCGGGCGTCACACTTTTTCCTGTTTCCAATCGAGCTAAGGACAAAGTACATCAGGATCGGGCTGCAGCTGCTACCTCTCATCGAAACCAACTGCGATCCGGACATGGATAAGTCAAATCAGCCACGAGGGCCTGGCCAAGTCAGTTCCACCACCCGTGCCCGGGGCGCCGCTGACCTATAGTTTTTTGTAGTACACAAGAAAACCGCCAAGATGCATCTGCCGGGCTGCCACCGTGTGACCTATCCTTTGAGCAATAGTTCAAGGCTGAATCGGTTTATACACAGGAGCCGAGGCGATTTAAGATTTATGGCTACTGCTGCCACTTCCGAGCGGCAGGGTATCATTTATCAAACAAAATTACTTCTGCAGCTCCGTGTCAACTCAGAAGGTTCCAAGTCCCGAGGTGAAAGTAAAATCAAGTCCCGAGGCAAATAGTGTGAAAGAGAAAAAAATTAAGAGAAGGCTACGTGAGGCAAAAGCCATGTCAGATCAGATAGAGGCTAATCAGTGTCCATGTACAGATCATCTGTCGTTCACAAAACATCTGGTGATATCCAGCTAAATTTATCTTATTAACACTTATTGTTTTTTGTCAAAGAACAATTACTTTTCCCTGTAATATTTGTTGGAGTTACTGTAATCCTGTCGCACTAGTCGTTTAGTTTTTGTTTTCAGCAAAAGCCAACGGAGGAAGCAGTAGCTAGGTCGTTAGCACGACGGCTTGTGCGTGGTCAAGGGACGTGGGATGGCGCGTCCGCTTAGCTTGGTCATGGCGTAAGATTAGGATCAATCTGTTAGTTGGTTTGAACTGTTAAATAAACGGAGAAACAGAAAAGGCTGCAGTTGTTGCATGCAGCGCAAAACCTCTCCCTCTCTCATGTGTGTGTGTGTGAGTTCATCGAGCCCCTAGTTCAGCTACAACAAGTGGCATCAGAGCCTCCGATCAAGGGCTGAGGGCCATGGCCGGCGGACGAGGTGCGCAGGCGCCGGCAGGGACGCCGGTGGTGGATCAGCGCGCCCGCACGCAGAGCCGCGGGCGGAGCCCTGTGCGGCATGGTGGGCGCGCTGTGGTTGTCCGAGAGAGCACCAGGGAGGTCGGCGGCGGCGACGTCGTCTGGCCCATGCTAACGTGGACCAACTATGCCCAGTGGTCCGTGGTCATGATGGTGAACCTGCAGGAGAAGATGCTTTGGGACGCGGTCGAGACGGGGGATGCCCCGGTCCGCGAGGATCGCAGTGCGTTGGCGGCGATACTGCGCTGCACGCCGGAGGAGATGCACGCGTCGCTCGCCACCAAGGATACGACGAAGGCGGCGTGGGACACCATCAAGATTCAGCTCGTCGGCGTTGAGCGCGTCCGAGAGGCGAACGCGCAGAAGCTCCGCAAGGAGTTCGAGGCCATCTCGTTCCGGGATGGCGAGACGGTGGATGAGTTCTCCATGCGCATCTCAGGGCTCGCCGGCTCTCTCCGCTCGCTCGGGGACACACTCCCGGCTTGAAGAGGTAAAAATTGTTCGCAAGTTCCTGCGTGTAGTTCCTGCCAAGTACTCTCAGGTGGCCATCGCCATCGAGACCATGCTCGACGTCACGACCATGTCGGTGGATGAGCTCACCGGCCGGCTGCGCGTCGTCGAGGATCGCCTGGAGGAGGACAACAACGACGGCGGCTCGGGTGGCCGCCTACTCCTCACGGAGGAGGAGTGGTACGCCCGCCTGAAGGACAAGGAGCAGGGCGGCAGCTCCTCCGATGGGAACGACGGACGTGGCCGTGGCCGTGGCGGCGGACGCAACGGCGGTGGGCGTGACAAGGCGTCGAAACGGAACGGCAAGTGCCACAACCGTGGCATTTGGGGGCACTTCGCCCGCGAGTGCTACAGGCCGCGCCAGGAGCGGCGTGAAGGCGGTGAGGAGGCCCACCTCGCCCAGGGAGAAGATGACCAGCCAGCAATCTTGCTGGCTCAGGTGTGCGACGAGGTCGTGCACGATGCGGCCCCGGAGGAGAACAGCGGGCGCGATGCCGCCCCAACAGGCGCGGCACTGGCGCTGAGCGGCAGCCAGGAGAAAGTCCTGGCGCGATTGAGGCGGTGAACCTCAACGAGGAGCGCGTCGTGCCGGTGGACGCGGGCGCCGGGGTGTGGTACTTCGACACCGGCGCAAGCAACCACATGACCGGCGACAAGGAACTGTTCGCCACGCTCGACGAGTCGGTCAAGGGCACAGTGAAGTTCGGCGATGGGTCGTTCGTCAGCATCTGCGGGCGCGGCACGATCATCTTCGAGTGCAGACAGAAGGGCCACTATGCGCTCATGGATGTGTACCTGATCCCGAGGCTCCGCAGCAACATTGTGAGCATCGGCCAACTGGACGAGCTCGGGTGCAAGACGGTGGTCGAAGACAGCGTGCTGGAGCTGTTCGACCGCGACCGCGCGCTGCTCGCGCGAGTGACACACTCCAAGAACAGGCTCTACACCATCAAGCTGAAGATGGCGGCGCCCGTGTGCCTCCTATCTGTCATGCAGAGTGAGGCCTGGCTGTGGCATGGACGCTACGGCCACCTGAACTTCCAGTCTCTCCGCGCTCTCGCTGAGAAGGGCATGGCGGAGGGCGTGCCTTCGATCGAGCATGTCGAAGAATTCTGTGACGGGTGCGCCCTTGGGAAGCAGCACCGCATCCCGTTCCCGCAAGCGTCCAAGTATCGCGCGGAGCGTGGGCTCGAACTTGTCCATAGCAACCTGTGCGGGCCGATCAAGCCAGCCACGGTGGGCGGGAACAGGTATTTCTTACTGATGGTCGATGATCATAGCCGTTTCATGTGGATCGAGGTGATCAAGTCCAAGGATGAGGCGTTCAAGCGTTTCAAGAGGGTCAAGGCGCTCGCCGAGGCGACGCCGGGCAGGAAGCTCCTGGCGTTTCGCTCCGATCGCGGCGGCGAGTTCAACTCCGCCGCATTCCGGGAGTACTGCAACGAGCACGGCATCAAACACTGCACCACCACCCCTTACACACCACAACAAAATGGCGTCGTCGAGCGCCGCAATCAGACGGTGGTGGAGATGGTGCGCTGTCTTCTGAAGAGCATGGGCGTGCCGGCAATCTTCTGGGGCGAGGCCGTGCGCACCGGGGTCTATCTGCTGAACCGCGCGCCCACACGCAGCCTGGATGGGTGAACTCCATACGAGGCATGGCACAACCGGAAGCCCAAGGTACATCACCTTCGTGTGTTCGGCTGCGTAGCTCATGTGAAGCGCCTCGGCCCCGACATCGACAAGCTGGCTGATCGCTCGACGCCCATGGTCTTCGTCGGCTACGAGGACGGCGCCAAGGCCTACCGGGTGTACGACTCAGCGAAGAAGCAGCTGCGCATCACGCGCGACGTGGTGTTCGAGGAGCACCGGAGATGGGACTGGAGTGGCGGCGCTGACGCGACGCCCATGCCGTGCGCCACGTTTTAGGTGGTGTACCGTGACCTGCCAACCGGCGGGCACCACGATCTGGGTGCAACACCACAGTCCGGCACGACCGAAGGGTCGGGCCTGGACAGCTCACCGCAGGCAACGCCAGACACGCCAGCCCCGCGCACCCACAACTGGGCGACGCCACTGTCGCATGACACAGGATGGCATGACGCGGCGACCGGCGCTGCGCTGTGGTACAGGCGCATGACCAGCATCGAGCAAGAGCTCGACGACGCCTGGGAGGAGGAGTAGGTGGAGGTGAAACACCTCTGCTTGCTAGCCGCGGAGGAACTAGGCGGCGTTGAGGAGGCAAGAAGGGATCCCAGCTGGAGGCGCGCGATGGAGGATGAACTGGACGCGATCAGGAGCAATGGCACTTGGGAGCTCGCCGCGCTCCCGCCTGGTCACGTTGCCATTGGTCTCAAGTGGGTGTTTAAGGTAAAAAAGGATCCAGCTGGCAACATTGTGAAGCATAAGGCAAGGCTTGTCGCGAAAGGATATGTGCAGCGGCAGGGGGTGGACTTCGACGAGGTCTTCGCTCCAGTGGCGTGCATGGAGACCGTGCGCGTCCTGCTCACGCTCGCCACGCAGTCCGGGTGGCAAGTCCACCACATGGACGTCAAGTCCGCGTTCCTGAATGGCGAGCTGGTCGAAGAAGTGTACGTGCACCAGCCCCCCGGCTTCATCGACTCCGACAACGAGAACAAGGTGCTCAGGCTGCACAAGGCGCTCTACGGGCTGCGCCAGGCCCCGCGTGCCTGGAACGCCAAGCTCGATAGAGAGCTCACCAACCTGGGCTTCGAACGGAGCCCCCTGGAGCACGCCGTGTATCGAAGGACAACTGAAGCGGGCGTCTTGCTTGTCGGCGTGTACGTTGACGATCTGGTGATCACCGGCACTGACGAGAAGGAGATCGAGAACTTCAAGGAGCAGATGCACCAGCTGTTCGACATGAGCGACCTTGGTCTCCTGAGTTATTACTTGGGGGTCAAGGTTAAACAACGTGAGGGTGTGATCACGTTGTGTCAAAGCAGCTATGCAGAAAAGGTGCTGGAGCAGGCAGGTATGAAATATTGGAACTCGAGCCACACGCCCATGGAGCACCGGCTGAAGCTGATCAAGGGTGACACCGGCGGCGGCATCGACGTCACCAAGTACCGGAGTGTTGTTGGGAGCCTACGCTACCTCTGCAACACTAGGCTGGACATCACACACGCCGTCGGCATCGTCAGCCGACACATGGAGGCGCCGGGCACACCACACTGGGCAGCGGTGAAGCAGATCCTCCGCTACGTCCGAGGGACCTCTGGCTATGGATGTTGCTACAGAAGGACCATGGAGGAAGCCGAGCTGGTGGGGTACAGCGACAGTGACCTCGCCGGCGACGTCAACGATCGCAAGAGTACAACTGGGGTGGTGTTATTCCTCAATGGTAGCCCGATCACATGGACATCATAGAAGCAGAAAGTCGTCGCCCTCTCCTCTTGTGAAGTAGAGTACATGGCGGCGGCGACGGCGGCGTGCCAGGGCATCTGGCTGAGCCGCCTCTACGGTGAGCTGGCCGGGAATGATCCCATGACGGTGAAGCTGTTCATCGACAACAAGTCAGCAATCGCGCTGAGCAAGAACCCGGTGCATCATGATTGGAGTAAGCACATTGACATACGTTTTCACTTCATCCGTGAATGCATTGAGGATGGAAAGGTGCAGGTCGAGCATGTTGGGACTGAAAGACAACTTGTTGATCTGCTCACCAAGGCACTAGGACGCGTCAGATTCAGTTTGCTGCGTTAGTGGCTTGGTGTTGTCGAAGTGAAGGGATCTTAGGCAACATGATTAGGTGGTGATTTGTTGGAGTTACTGTAATCCTGTCGCACTAGTCGTTTAGTTTTTGTTTTCGGCAAATAAGTCGGTCCATGCAACATGAGTCTGTTCACGGCTGGATCGGGAGGAAGCAGTAGCTAGGTCGTTAGCACGACGGCTTGTGCATGGTCAAGGGAGGTGGGATGGCGCGTCCGCTTAGCTTGGTCATGGTGCAAGATTAGGATCAATATGTTAGTTGGTTTGAACTGTTAAATAAACAGAGAAATAGAAAAGGCTGCAGTTGTTGCACGCAGCGCAAAACCTCTCCCTCTCTCGTGTGTGTGTGTGAGTTCATCGAGCCCCTAGTTCAGCTACAACAATATTTTTACACAAGGTAAATTTTTTATGCCATTATATCATGGATACGAAGTACATGCACTAGCATTCGTCCATGCCACGCTGCTCGAGAGGCATGCGTGCAAGCTGCCGTTCTTGTGATCCAGTCTGCGTCAACTCGTTAGGACCGCGTGAATGACCCAATAAGCGTGCGCAAGCCGCCGTCCCCCGCAGTTTGGTTTACATCAATTAGCCGGGACCGTGCCCGTGATTGACTCGCCGTCCGCACGGCTTACTGCACTTATGATTGGTTTTTCCATCTGTACCATTTGCAATGCCGCGGCTTACTATACCTACCGGCTGATTTGTATGCTCGCCTTGTTATCACAACTGGATCGACCTCCGACAAAAACCAGGTGCTATTTACCTTATTTTTAAGCACATATTAATTCATCCAAGCAAAGCTACTTTGCCCTGTTGTATTTTATATGCAGGAAAATTATCCATCACAAAGTGGTATTATACCGCGAAGATGGAAACATGCCAAACATTATTTGGCACAGGTGGTTGTCCTTACTCAACGGATTCCCACACCGGATTACATCGCCGAGGCCGTCTCTCGCGACCGCGCCAGCTTACAACGCCATGGCCGTCTCTCGTGTCCGCGTCAGCTTACAACGAGGAGGACAACTTGCTCGTCCGCACTGGCTGACAACGCCTCAGGTGTCAATACATTTTAGTTTTCACTATTGAACTATATACCTGTTTATATCATGATCAAGCATGGAGAGTCTCAAGCCAACTCCTCGAGTCGCCTTAAGACTCGCGGGCTACAAGGACATGACTCGTTCAAGAGCTCCGGATCATTGGAGGGAAGATAACCCGGTCCCGGGGGCTACCGCCATATTGGTGAAAACTTAAAAGGCCGTCAGAAAATTTCCGGTTCAAAATAAAGATTCCGGATTAAAATCCGGTTCAAGAGACATCTCTCTCATGCAAAGCTTTGAAGCTCTCAAATCTGGTTCAAACATCCGGCTCAAGGTAAATTTATCTCTTACAAAGCTTTTTAGCTCTCAAATCCGGTTCAAACATCCGGCTTAAGGACAATCTGTCTCCCACAAAAAATTTGAAGTTTTCAAATCCGGTTTAAAGTTCCGGTTCAAAAAGAATTAATCTCTCGCAAGATTCAAGTTCTTAGAAAAATTAATGGTTGCCAAAGAGAACTTGCTGCCATGATGTGCGTTTTCAAACATGGATATCCTGCCGTACGGCTTACCTTATTATGGTCATTTGGGGGCTTCCTGTTCAAACATAGGTCGTATTCGAACCAAAGAGAACATAGTTGTCGTAACCCTTTTGATCGGCGCAAAGCCAAACTCACTAGGGGGCTTCTTGATCGTATCCGAATCATAGCTTAACCCCTTTTGGGTCCGACTTGGATCGTATTCGAATCAGGGTCGTTAAAAACCTCTCAAGGTCATTTGGGGGCTTCCTGTTCAAACATAGGTCGTATTCGAACCAAAGAGAACATAGCTGTCGGTACCGTCTTGATCGGCGCAACGCCAAAGCCACTGGGGGCTACATGATCGTATTCGAATCCTATCTTAACCCCTTTGGAACGGTTTACTGATCGTATTCGAATCAGCAACCTCGATTTTTATTTGGTTCAAGTTTTTGCAAACAATCTTTTGGGTTTTGGTACTTTTTGCTCATATCTGAAGCATATAAGTGTGGTTTCGTTTAAACCCGACTTGGCTTTGGACGATAAGTCGCCAGCATGTGACAATCAACATATATTTGGAAGTATTGGCTTCTAAGGATTGGGTTATCACCCTTACTGCACAGGTCATGTAAACCGGCAGTACAAATTAAATATCATAATGGTTATATGTGGGATATTATGATCCGCCCTGCGGTAAACCGCCAGGGGATCTTGTGATTTACTTATGTGCAGGATAAGACTACATTTGAGTAGTTACCCTCCCTGGCTTTTGACGTTAAGTCGCCATGTCATATGTTGCTTAAACTCTGTGCAGGATTTACAGAGCTATGACTTACATAAATGATTAAGTTCCAGCCCATCATCAAAGATTGAAATTGGTGTCTCAAAAGGGTTATCAATTCTTGATTTTCTCAAAGGCTATAAGCCGCCGGGTTATAAAAATTCCGGCTTACAATGGAGGTATATTAAATCGCCATCGACCAAGAGCCGCCGGGTATTTAAACTCCGGATTTACTTGTCAACAGATAAGGTATTCAAAGTCGCTTTGGCGCAATGGCTATTATTTTTTTCAATGGATATGATTTATTTTACAATGGATGAAATAGTCCCGAGTCGCTGCAGGCTTACGACCCGGCACTTGGGGGCTACATTGTTCAAATCGAGATTACATCAAATATACAAGTCCCATGTCACTGCCAGCATGCACCATGGCACTTGGGGGCTAATGCAAAGTCATTTCTTGCTCAACTTATTAAAGACCCGACTCATCACATTTTAAATGAGCTGGCCCTTGGGGGCTACCAATTGCTCCTGTCAGAAATTCAAGGTACACAAGCCTTAATCCATTATATTGAAAGATCCATTACTCAGTTGGTAGAGTACAAAGCTCTTAACCTTGTGGACATGGGTTCAAGCCCCATGGTGGAGATTACATCATTTGATGGTATTATCAATGAATCATATACAAAGTCCCAGCTCAGTAATATCTTATTGAGCCGGCCCTTGGGGGCTACACGTTGTTGCTCAAATTTACATGATCATATTTACAAAGTCCCTGCTCATTATTGCATAATGACCCGGCCCTTGGTGGCTACACTGGTTGAAATCTTTATGAGCATAAGGCAATTACAAATCCCGGGTTGCTGCAAGCATGACAACCCGACACTTGGGGGCTACAGGTGATATGCATATAAGGGAGGAATAACTTCAAATTATCAGTTTTGAGTAAATCAGATTGACCCAACGTCACCAATAACTATGACCCGGCGTCGGCAACAATTATGACCCGGTACTATCAATATTTACAAACCGGATATTTTGGCAATGATAAACCGGCAAGTTCCACAAACCGGTTGAAAGTCAGATGAGTTTTTTCAATACCAATATTTTTTAAACTGGCGTTTTGGAAGCCGATTCAAGTGGATCATTTATTACAATATTTCTCTATGAAATACCAATATCCACAAATTGGCTCTGAAGCTGGCCTATTGACCCGGATTTCTCAAAAGAAGTATCTGGATTTTTGTATTGGCAAGGTTTAGACATATCTGTTAAAAGAGATTTGCTATAAGATCTTTGAGTATGCATCCAGGAGGAAATGACAAGGACCTAAAGATAATCAGGTGCCGGATCAGGAAAATATTTTACCTCAAAGCACAACCTATCAAGTTTGTTCTTGTGTTTATTTTTCAGGATCAGTTTAACTTGGATAAATCCAAATTAAACTGGGGGCTAATGTCGGGGATATACCCCCGCGGTATGACCCGGCCAGAAGCATGACCCGGCCGGGCTTGGCGACTCACTAGAGACCTGGCTGGAGCTTGGCGACTCACTGGCGATCCGCCCGGACATGGCGATTTACATGTAACCCGCCGGGACCTTATGACTCACTAGAGACCCGGCGGGCGGATCAGACGGACGACAAGGCCCAAGGCCCAGCGGGCCGGCTTATACTCTGGTGGGCCGGCTTAAAGAGGAAAGAGATGATGAATATTTCCTTTACGAGGAAGCAAGACCCGGACTTGTATTCAACTTGTGAGAAAGGATAGCCTAGTCCTAGTCCTACTAGGACTGCACATGTAACCCGCCCCTTCAACATATATAAGGAGGGGCAGGGCTCCCCAAAGAGGGACAGAAAAATAATCTCTAGGGCTAGACACAAAGGGGGAGCCGGCTTATAAGGTGACTCTCTCATGAGCATAATGAGATCTAGCCACAAACAACATGTAGGGTTATTCCAGATGATGTTTCTCGGGGCCCGAAGCTGTGTAAATCCTTGTCTTGTGTTGCGTCGCTCGGTTCCGCTCAACCCCTCTCAAGCTACCACATAGATGTGTTGGCCTTGCGACTAAGTCCTGACACTAGGACATCTGCCGTGACAAATCCACGACAGGTTCGGCCACGTCAGGGATCCTCATCCATAGTATACTCCCTCTGTTTTTATTTACTCCACATAAAACAGAGGGAGTGGTAGTATAAATGACGCCGACGGGGGAGGGGGAGGTACATCGGTTTGCTCTCAATTGCGGTCCCACAAGCGAGCGAAAACACAAGATGAAGTGTGTTCCATTTGGTGAGCGACATGGAGGGTCCAGCGTGCCGGGGTGCAACGCGAGCGCGACAAGAGCGATGTACAGTCAAAACCGATTGACCGGTCGTCACCGGAACCACTATTCACACCAGAACCTTCGCTGCTCGGCCTATGCAGCCACTGCCCCAAAACCGCACTTCCCTCCTCTCCAGCCCATTCCCCCACATTTCGATCCCTTAGCCCGCATCAAACGTCCCCTAGTTTGCCGGAAAGCCATGGTGCGCCGCAAGATCACGTACTACAAGATGCTGACGCCGGAGCGCCGCGCAGAAATCGCGGCGGCGGTCGGTGCCACAGACCTCCATTCCCAAGCTTGCTTTGCGGCAGGCCAATCCCCAAGTTCTCTAGAGCCAAGATACGATGATGAGGAAGCTGATCCAATGTTCATGGCGGAGGTCATGATGCAGAAGGCCCCCGATGGGTATGAGACGATGGACGTCGACTTCGTGCTGGCATCCGGGTCCCCCATGGTGCAGGCGGACCAGGGGTTCAACCTGGAGATACTAAAGGAGGACTAGGAGGCAGAGGCTCAACTCGACGCAGAGCGCGTGCATGCCGCTGTCATCAAGGCTATCCTGCAGGCAGAACTGGATGTCGTGGATGTGAACTGGGCAGCAGAGGCTCAACTCGACGCGGAGCGCGCGGATGCCGCTGCCATCGAGGCCCTCCTGCAGGCGGAACCGGACGTCCTGGACTTGAACCGGGCGGTGGAGGCTCAACTCGACATGGAGTGTGCAGATGCCGCTGCCTTCGAGGCCCTCCTGTAGGCAGAATCGGACGTCCTAGACTTGAACTGGGTGGCAGAGGCTCAACTTGACGCGGAGTGCGCAGATGCCGCTGCCATCAAGGCCCTTTTGTAGGCGAAACCGAACGTCCTGGACTTGAACTGGGCGGTGCTCTCATCCGTGCAGAGCGCCCGCACGCTCCGCGTGAACGAGTAGCTGGAGGCCGAGGACAACCACGATGCGGAGACACACGTCGGCAGCTACGGCTGGTTCGTGTCGGCAGCGAAAGACGACGAGGCCGTCTCGTTTCGCGAGCAGTGATAGTTTTTCTTTATGTTGTTGTTTTTAGGGATCTTTTGCTGTGTAAAAACATATATTGTTATGCAAGTCGCCTGACTTTCATAATTTGGGTCAGTCTACCATTTCAAGCGGTTGGATGAATATCCTACGTCTTCTAACCCTTCTTCCTCGCCTCTTCTTCTTCCCCAACAGACCACCGCACGGGCCATACGGATCCTCCCCAACATGCGGTTGGATGAACATACTGTATGAACGAAAATTATGTGTCAGCAGTAGGATGGCTAAGTTTGGTTTGCTCACATGTGATAGCATGTGTCAGCGAGGGTGCGTTCCCTTGGTTGGGTTTGCGGCGTGCAGGAGCGACTGTCTGAGGGTGCGGTGCGACCACGGCGTGCAGGAGCGACTGTGTGATGGTGCAGTGCGACTGCGACAGCCATGCGCAAGTGTACCTCCTTTTCATTTTGAAAACTTTAGGCAAGCTTGGCAAAAATGTGTTGCGAAGTATGGCAATGCAAGGCCTAGACCCAAACAGGATACAAGTATGTACGTACTAGGAGTACTAGTGTTAAAAAAGAAAGGCGGGGTTTTCCTTCGCGGGATTAATCGATACAAATCCTCATTTGATGTGTCAATTAATGCGTATTTTTCCTCCAAAGCACAACGAGCTAACCATCTCACTCCTCATCGCTTGATTAATACAGCGCATGCAAACCAACCTTCTCACTTCCGCATGCATGCAAGGGTATATTAATGTCCTTGGTTGCTAGTACGAGGCAAACCCCATCAATTTTGCCTCAATTAGTGTTAGTGGTCTTTTGCAAATTGTAATTTTGATATACTAGCCTTGTGTACAAAAAATGGAGGTAGTAACTATTTGACTTCCTTCCCCATTGTGGTAACGTCGACGATATCTCAAACGTTGTGGTTTGGCGAAGTGCGTTCAATGGAGAACACCATTGTGGGAGGCCACAGTAAGTCATTCCCAAGTGCCGCTTACAAGCCGAGACAACCGCCTTATTTGCATCCAGGAAGTCCATTGAACCAAAGGACCCATAAATGTACTAGTACTACTTGTATAGTACTACACAATAGCGTCATCCGTCCAGCTTAGTGCAGTGAGGTGGTTTCTCGAAGAAGACGATGGAGAAGCGGAGTCAGCGAAGAGTGAAATGATGGTTGCTTCGTCCGTGCTTTGTGATTTGATGCCTCACTACTTTGTGATTTGTGATAGAAGGAACAGGGGAGTAGACTCTGTGCTCTATACTATACATGCGTCCAAGCACGGGAGAAAGAGGGGAGACGTTGCATTTTTCTATTCTTTCAATCAATCAATCAGGGAGCTTCGATTCCATCTTTTTGGCTTTGGCAGCACCGTCCACAATGGTTCCCATCGATGCCAAAAGCTATTTTCACATTTGGCTACACATTGTGGATTCCCTTAACTGTACCACTTGGTTTTGCTCCTGTGTGATATCTGTACAAATCTCAATTATATTGATCTAAAAAATTATAGAATCAAGATGAGTAAAAAGGAGGTGATTTTGCCGTGCGGATGGCGGGGGAGGTTTCCTATTTTTAGAGGACGTTGGCCTGGCGGTTTGCCAACATGTGGTCCCATGTCTCAGTGCTTTACCAAGCCGATCCGCGTCCCACATGAGGCAGAACAACGGCAGAAGCAACACGTGGTTAACTTGAATAAGATGAGGGAGAAGCGGATTCAACAATGACTGAAATGATGGTTGCTTCATCCCTCCAACTTCTTTTTTAGCATTATTACTTCGTCCCTCCAACTTAACTACGGGAAAGGTGCAACTTTGTGATTTGACGCCTCATTTCTCATTACTACGCTGGCGCCATGACTAGGGTGCTTCACCCCTGCTGCTCTGCACTGTATTTCGGATGGCACGTGGACCCGGTAGCTTGATGTCCCACATGTCGGCGAAAGGGACTAGAACATTTATGAAAGCGAGCGCTCCACTCTTACGACGAAGGAGGACACGACACGGCGGCCCACTGAACTATTACTTGTACTGTATATAGTACTATAGTTTTACTGTTTCGCACGATCCATCGATACAAACCCGGTTAAATAGGAAAGGGCGGGGTTTTCCCGCACGGTAGATGATACTGGCCATACATTTCAAAGGCAATTTTAATGTATGCAAACTGAATAATTAAGTAACAATATGATATCTAGTATAACTAAAAACACATATGATTATTGTGTTAGAGTGTACACTGGTGCGCGTCCATGCTAAACAAACGGTTTTTAACCCCTTTCCGCAACGGCATTTGGAACCGTCGCCAAGTGAGTGTGGGCGATAGGGGGGGTCCTTCCCACACGACCCAGAAATCGTCGGGGATAGGCCCTCTTGGGAGACAGGCTGGGGCCATGTGCGATCGGGAGAGGCATCAAAATCCAATCATTTCCATAGGTATGTACATCCCACACGATAATCCGAGAAAATCATTTCCATAGGTATGTACATCCCACACAGTGAATCCCAAAAAACATTTCCGTTCGTATGTATGTCGCACACAGTCAATCTAAGGAACACGTTTCCGTTCTTATGTACATCCCACACAGTCAATCCAGGGAAAATGTTTCCGTTCGTATGTACATCCCACACCGTTTCATTTGTAGGCTCGTGTGTGAAAGGTGTAACTATCACACACGGTCTGCCTTGGTTAGCTGTTTGCTTCTATCAACTATATCACACACGATTTGGTGAAGAAAACTGTGTGGCATTGGGCTATCCATCGCAAGCGCTTTTACTGCTAGAACCGTTTGCAAAGGTCCATGACACATATAGCAGGTTTATTAGTTTACAATTAATAATTCCAGTATTACGAAAATTCACATTTCATACCGAACAGTTGTTTGCCAATTTCATATCAGGCACATAAATATATTATAACATCACAGTACGGTAGCTACATGAAAACAACATGGTACAACATATAGCTAGTTCATCTTCATAAGAACAATATATTCATTTCCCTAATCGAGATCATCCAGGCTCGTCTTATCCACATCTGCTTTCAGTTCAGTAAGAACCTATTTTGCATGGGCCAACTTGGAAAGTGCCTCCTCCTTCGCCAACACCATCTTAGCAAATTCCGATTTAAAAAATCTCTGCTCATTCTCCACCTTCAACTTTTTATCCCGCATCTTCAAATATTCTTCAGCGTTGACAACAATTTCTCTAAGCCTACGTCTGTTCTCTTCCTCATACATGCTCCAGAGCTTCGTTAGGCACATCTTAAAATACTATGGCCACTCTTGATCAACCCACTTCAAGTAAGAACACTTAAGCTCGTCCTATAATATTTAAAACTAGATCAGTAACAATTGTAGGGGAAATGGGTTTATAGCAACATAGAAAATCACTAATGCTTATTTTGAAAAATTGAAGAAACATGTTAATTATGGCATATCTTCTCAAAGAGATCAATGTGCAAATGAAATAATTAGTACTGAGACAACAACCAAATTCTAGAACATCATAAGCTATAATTAACTACAATGATGCTACAAGTTCTTACTCATGTATAATAAATAACAAATTGAACATTTTATGAGGAAGGTAAATATAACTGCAACAGCAGAGTGGCAGTGTTTGGATGACAGCAAATTGATACTAATAGGTGTGTACATGCACAAATTTAGTAACAAAGAACTAATAACACTAAGGTCATCCGCTATGTATGCAAAAACTAGGGTAAAGACAACTGTTGCTACATCTCGCACCGGTGCGCTGCCCTGGCGAGCCGATGCAGTGGAAAAAAATCAGGGACCCGGACTCCGAAGCACGTAGTTGCTCCGATGCCCAGTTCCTTCGTGCCATAAAGATTTAGTATTTTACTGCTTGGTTGCTTGGATGTGTGGACCAAAGTTGGCTGCACAAACTACTGAAGCGGTGCCAAATAATTTTCTAATGTCACCGCTGATGAGATGGCAACAATTTAAGATACTAGGTACAAACTGTGACACTGTCTTAGGATGCGTTTGGTTGAAGGTGTGGTATGAATGGGTTGGGACCGTGACAGTGTCTGAATCACATCTAACAAATGATTTGTAACAATGAAAGAGGGTCTAACCTTCTCTGCACATGCCATAAACTTCCCCCCACTGTCCACAGAATCAAATGCAACTAGCTTCACGCATGGAGATTGATGGTGACAACGAGCAGATAGATCTTCAGCCACCCCACTCCATTCGTTGCCACTGATGGTCCTAGGGAGCTACAAGAGGAAGAAATTACTCAAATCAACCGCCGGGTAAAAATCCTTCATTCCAAGTCATAGCCCGAGAGAGTGAGAAGAGAGGCATACCCGGGTGGTGAAGGAGTCACCACCGGAGGAGGAACCGCTGGAGAGGTCTTTGAAGAAGACCATGGCGACCCCGGTGGTAGGATGCGAGATGGCGAAAGTGAGGAAGCGGCTATAGCTTCGCAAGGAAGGATGGAGGAAATAGGGAAAATGTGACTTGTGGTCGGGGAGAAAAGGAGGTGGGGAAGGGGGTGGGGGTAGATATTTTGGTGGTAGGCTAAACTTTTGGAAATGTGGAGGGAAACTTTGCGCGCGGTGCCGCCGGACCTTTCACTTTGAGCGATTGTGTGCATCGCAAACGATTCTTCTGCTTTACGCACATGGGATGAGTTTGATAATTCAAATTTTGGTGGAAATTTCCCCGGGTACGTCATTGCATAATTTAACATCGCTTGCTAATTTGGGCACACAAAAGAGCGTACAGCAGACAGACCACACTTACTGAATCGAGAAATTTTAGTAATTAAACAGAGCCAGTTGACCTAAACATTGCTCTAACAAAAGACCAGCATTAAAAACAAAGCCTAAGTACACATAATTTTAACAAATCCGCCGCCGCACCGGCCTATGAATCGCTGGTGTGAGATGAGACGTCGATGACTTGTCCTGGCGACATGCTGTCGTTGGTGGACTCCGCGTCCCCCCTGCTGAAGTCGACCGCGTCCTCGTCCTCGTCCTAGGCGCCACCCTCAAGGTTGTAGTACTTGTAGTAGTGGCTGCGCCAGAGCTCGTGTTGGTACGCCACCGCCGATTCCTCGACGGACAGACTCTTCTCTACCTCGACCTCGGCCATGCGCAACTCCTCCTCCGGCGCTCCTCGATCTCCGCCGCCTCCTGCATCTCCACCTCCCGCTCGGTGACCCCATGAGGAAGTAGGTGCTCCATGGCCACCACCGCCTTTTCAGACGTTGGTTGCATGCTGGAGTCCGAGGTGGCCTGGAATATATTGGCGTGTGCATCCTCGATCTTGGAGTGGATGGCCTTGACCCGGGCCAGGGTGACATCTACGGCACGGACGGCAGCTCGAGCACTCTTGGCGTTTGCAGCTGCCATCGCAGTAGCAGCTACAGCCATCTCGTCTGCTGCATGTGCCCTATCAGCTACTACAGACGCCCTCTCAGCAGAAGCGGCTGCGCTCAATGCGGATGCGGGGGTACTCTCGGCGTAGGCGGCCGCGCTCTCAGCGCAGGTGGCGGCGCTTGGGGGGGACGCGGCTATTGTACGGGCCTTCACAAAGCGTTTCCACAACGTCATCTTTGCAAGAAGGGGGTGCAGGAATGGGGATTGGAATTCGTGGATTCGGGGGTCGCCAGCACTGGAGCAGACGAGCCGATGAAGCTTAAGGAGGGAGGCTTAAATAGACCCAGATATTTTCATCGCAAACGGTTCCTAGAAAACAACTATTAGTGATGTTGTATCATTAGCTGTCAAATACGAATTTGGAGTAAAGTGGCAACGGATGGTGTTTTCAATGAACGATAAATTTTGTAGTACTAATACAACTGTCATGTCAAATTTTGCAAAATTTTAGGGGTCATTTGACATTTTAAGACATTTAAGTGATTTTCTAGCCATTTAATGACCGTAATTGAAATTTGAACTACATGTACATGAAACAGCTAACCATAACGGTTTCATAACTCATATTTCATGTACTTGTGTGCGATTTAATTCCATGTGCAGTAAGTTGGAAGGAATTTTCAAACGTATTGGTCTAACGGCTATGACATAATTAAGCATGGACTGACATGGCATTTTAATTCCAAAAAATAAAAAAAATCACAAACACATGAAACCTTGGTTGATGTAATGTCGTGCCACCAAAAGATGATGTGGTAAACAAATTGGCATGTTTGACGAAAGTTTGGGCACACACCCCTCACAAACCAGAGCAACTCACTAGAAGGTTCGTGGTTCCGAGAGGGAACAATGCATGTTTGATGACAAACGGGAGATAGCTTCCTCTTAGGACCTTCATTTTTTTTTCTACGTCTAATGTGCACTACTACAAGTGTAATGTGAAATCTTTGAAAATTCTATGGGTCATTTGACCTTTAAAAGACATTTAAGTGATTTTCTATCCATTTAATGACCGTAATTCAAATTTGAACTACATGTACATGAACCGCCTAACCAAAACGGTTTGAAAAATCACATGTGTACTTGTGTGTGAGTTAATTCCATGTGCAGTAAACTAGTATGAATTTTCAAACAAATTTGTCTCACGACATGGACACATGCATATGTATGCATGGAGTGACATGGCATTTGAATTCCAAAAATTCAAAAACACATGAAACCTTGGTTGATGTAATGTCATGCCACCAAAAGATGATTTGGTAAATAAATTGGCATGTTTGACGAAAGTTTGGACACACACCCCTCACAAACCAGAGCAACTCACTAGAAGGCTCGTGGTTCCGAGAGGGAACAATGCATGTTTGATGACGAACGGGAGATAGCTTCCTCTTATGGCCTTCAATTTTTTTCTACGTCTAATGTGCACTACTACAACTGTAATGTGAAATTTTTGAAAATTCTAGGGGTCATTTGACCTTTTAAAGACATTTAAGTGATTTTCTAGCCATTTAATGACCGTAATTCAAATTTGAACTACAACTACATGCAATGTCTAACCAAAATGGTTTGAAAAATCATATCTGTGTACTTGTGTGCGAGTTAATTCCATGTGAAGTAAATTAGAAGGAATTTTCAAACATATTGGTCTCACAACATGGACACATGCACACGTATGCATGGAGTGACATGGCATTTTAGTTCCAAAAAATAAAAAAAAATGATAAAAAAAACATGAAACCTTGGTTGATGTAATGTCATGCCACCAAGATGAGGTGGTAAAGAAATTGGCATGTTTGACGAAAGTTTGGACACACACCCCTCACAAATCGGAGCAACTCACTAGAAGGTTCGTGGTTCTGAGAGGGAACAATGCATGTTTGATGACGAACGGGAGATAGCTTCCTCTTACGGCCTTCAATTTTTTTCTACATCTAACATGCACTTCTACAACTGTCATGTGAAATTTTTAAAAATTCTAGGGGTCATTTGACCTTTTAAAGACATTTAAGTGATTTTCTAGCCATTTAATGACCGTAATTCAAATTTGAACAACATCTAGATGCAACGCCTAACCAAAACGGTTTAAAATCATATATGTGTACTTATGTGTGAGTTAATTCCATGTGCAGTAATCAAGTAGGAATTTTCAAACAGATTTGTCTCACGACATGGACACATGCATATGTATGCATGGAGTGACATGGCATTTTAATTCCAAAAAATCACAAACACATGAAACCTTGGTTGATGTAACGTCATGTCACCAAAAGATGATGTGGTAAAGAAATTGGCATGTTTGATGAAAGTTTGGACACACACCCCTCACAAACCGGAGCAACTCACTAGAAGGTTCGTGGTTCTGAGAGAGAACAATGCATGTTTGATAACGAATGGGAGATAGCTTCCTCTTACGGCCTTCAATATTTTTCTACATCTAACGTGCACTACTACAACTGTCATGTGAATTTTTTGAAAATTATAGGGGTCATTTGACCTTTTAAAGACATTTAAGTGATTTTCTAGCCATTTAATGACCGTAATTCAAATTTGAACTACATCTACATGCAATGCCTAACCAAAACGGTTTGAAAATCATATATGTGTACTTGTGTGCGAGTTAATTCCATGTGCAGTAAATTAGAAGGAATTTTCAAACATATTGGTCTCACGACATGGACACATGCATACGTATGCATGGAGTGACATGGCATTTTAATTCCAAAAAATAAAAAAATGATCAGAAAAACATGAAATCTTGGTTGATGTAATGTCATGCCACCAAGATGATGTGGTAAAGAAATTGGCATGTTTGACGAAAGTTTGGACACACACCCCTCACAAACGGAGCAACTCACTAGAAGGTTCGTGGTTTCGAGAGGGAACAATGCATGTTTGATGACAAACGGGAGATAGCTTCCTCTTACGGCCTTCAATTTTTTCCACATCTAACATGCACTAATACAACTGTCATGTGAAAATTTTGAAAATTTCAGGGGTCATTTGACCTTTTAAAGACATTTAAGTGATTTTCTAGCCATTTAATGACCGTAATTCAGATTTGAACTACATCTACATGTAACGCCTAACCATAACGGTTTGAAAAATCATATTTTGGTGTACTCCAAGCGAGTTAATTCCATGTGCAATAAATTAGAAGGAATTTTCAAACATATTGGTCTCAAGGCATGGGCACATGCATGGAGTGTCGTGGCATTTTAATTCCAAAAAATTAAAAAATGATCATAAAAACATGAAACCTTGCTTGATTTAATGTCATGCCACCAAGATGATGTGGTAAAAAAATTGGCTTGTTTGACAAAAGTTTGGACACACACCTCTAATAAACCGGAGAAACTCACTAGAAGGTTCGTGGTTCCGAGAGGGAACAATGCATGTTTGATGACGAATGGGAGATAGCTTTCTCTTATGGCTTTAAAAAAATTCTATGTTTAACATGCACTAATACATCTGTCATGTCAAAATTTGAAAAATTTCATGGGTCATTTGACCTTTTACAGACATTTTAAGTGATTTTCTAACCATTTAATGACCGTAATTCAAATTTGAACTACATCTACATGCAACGCCTAACCATAACGGTTTGAAAAATCATATTTTTGTGTACTTGTGTGCGAGTTAAAAAATCATCAGATGATGTAAATATCTATTGTTCAAAAAAGAAAATGTAAAGATCTGGCAAGACAACCGCCCCCCACACGATTGCCACTCTATCTCGCGGCTCGAGGTTTGGTAGGTGAGTGGCGGGGATCATTAATCATACATGGTTCTGCATTGGAAACCGTTAGCTATTATGTTCACACACGTATTTTGGCTATTGTGTTGACACACGGATTTTGCTACGGGAATCATGTGCAATTCCAACTATAGTACTCGTAAATTCCGGCGATCGGCATGTATACTGTCCCCGTCGAGGTAGATTCCGGCCACCAATAAATACTACCTTTGTCACGTCGTCTCGCCTGCATTCTCATCTACATCCTCCCCTCGCTCGCCCTCTCTCTCTCAAATCTCCGCCATGGCGTCGCCGGTCTGCCCACGCGTCGACGAAGAGTCGCCGCCCCCCGATGATGCTCACTCGATTAGCAGCAACGAGGACCCCTACGTGCCGCCTGACGAGGTTGCGTTGGACCCCCCAACTTTGGATTGGTTTTGGGGCCAGTACAATCTTTGTCTGTGGAAGTCGCTGCCGCCGGCTAAGAAAGCTAGGCAAGTTGCATTCAAGAAGGAGACGGCGGAGGAGGAAGCCAGGTACCAGGCGTCCTTTGAAGCCCGTGATGCCGCCTGGAAAAAGGAGGCGGTGGAGCTTCGGGGGCGGGCGCGACGTCGTGCCGAGGAGGTGTACGAAGACGGGTACTTCGCGGGGAAGGTCATAGGCGCTGGGCGCCTCGTCACTGCATGGAGGTGGGCCGATAAGCTCCAGCATGCCACCAACGAGGAGCTCCGATGTGCACCCAACGAAATGGTAAGATCGGTCGCGCGCGTCCGCCAGCAAGAGGAAGATCGGTACGTCAAGCGCTGCGAGGCGAAGGAGGCGTGGTACTACCTCTGCACTAGGAAGGCGCCGCGCACCAGGGAGCTGCTGGCGAGGGGCTGCCGGAATACTGACCCCAGGAGGGATTATTAATTTTAGTATTGTTTGTTTGCAGTTTTATGCATTGTACCTAGTAGTTAAGTATCATCACGTATATCTGATGATATTATATATATATATATTCTATGATGAACTAATGAACAATTAATATATATATATATTATGAATTCCAACTTCTATCTGTTTTTGTATACTAATTTGAATCTAGCTGTTATCCTCCACATATACAGAATGGAAAGTGTATATACACACATTGAAACAGAACATATAAGAATGGAAAACAGAATACACACATTGAAACAGAACAATAAACAGAGCAATACTATGATTGCTGTGAATACATAGCTATCCACATCGAAATGACTTTTCAAAATAAAACGCGTCCATGAGACCATGACCAGCAGCCCTAGCGTAAGGTAGCTCATGGCTCTGCCTGAACTCGTGCAGGCGTTCGTCCAAGCGGTCGACACGCTCACGGTACATCTGGAGCGTGATCTCAAGCCCCATGTTGGCTATTTCATCGGAGATCAATAGCTCGAGGATGCGATGGCCATGTTCCTCTACTGCGCCCAGGTGGACACCTGGGCCAAGGAGGTGGTCGAGCCTACGGACCAGCGCGTTGGCATCCAGCGGGCCGCGGACAAGGCGAACGGCAGCACCCATGCAAACGGCGCGGCAGGCGTCTGGTGCAAGTACGGCGCGGCCGGCCTCTGGTGCAAGTACGACGCTGAGGGCCTCTGCCCACTCATGGCGAGGAATGGGGGTACTGACGGGACATGTACCCAGCTGCGACGCCATGTCGACAGCAGGCAAGCGCCGATGGATCCGCTCTTGCTATGTGGCGTGCCGTGCCTCTTGCTCTGCGGCGCTCCAACAGTCTCGAAGTGCAGTGAGCCGCAACCTATCGGCGCGGACATGCCTATCTTGCTCTGCGGAGCACCATCGATCATGTTGTGCGGCGAGCTGCAGCCTGTTGGTGCTGACATGCCTATCTTGATCTGCGACACTCAAGCGCCAGGCACCAAAGGTCTGCTCAACCCTGGCGATGACGTGCATCAAAGCAACGTCCATCGCGTTGCTGGGGAGCGCCTCGGCCTCGACGGGCCGTGGCGCCTGCTCGTTTTCCTCGTCAACGAGGTTAATGGCAGAGGCGGCGCTTTGGTGGGTTGGCATGCTTGGAAAAGGTGGATGTGCTACAGGCTACGTTTGTCGCCTCCGTGTGTCACGCGCCGCCTATGCGCAATATCGCTGGGTGGCGGGAAACATGTGAGGAAATGGCGGGAAATGGTGGCGTGTTCATAAAATGCCATCAATTAACGAAAACTTAGCATAGAAGGAACATCAAGCTAGCACAAGAAGTAGATGATGATTAGATGAACACGGACCAGATTAGGGAACCTGACGGTGATGAATTCGTCAATCCCAAACAGATGAATTAGAAGCAATCGTCTGTGTTAATATCGGTCTTCGCACACATTTCTAATTATAGACCTGTTTGCCGTGTATCACACACATCTTGTTATATTGAACCGTTTCTGTTCTCTTGTCTCAACGCAAATAGTTCATCCGAGTGAAGTGCATGTTGTATATCACACACACCTTCATCTGGCTGCCCATTTCTTTTGTGTTGCCTAATCACAAATAGTTCATCCGAGTGAACCGTATGATGTATATCGCACACACCTTCATTTGGCCGCTCATTTCTTTTGTTCCTCCTCATCGCAAACAGTTAATTGAGCTCAACCATATGCCCTGCATCGCACACGCAACTAAAATCTGAATCGTGTTTGATGCATCCTCCATCGCAAATGTTTTGCACCTTTTTTGGCGGTTATTTTACACCACCGTTTGCGATTATGGCATCGCACACAGTTTCGTCAAAGGGTCTTTGATCGTAGTGTCGCGTTAGCAGCAACCTGCAGTAATGGTAGTAGTAGTGTTGTATTGCATACTTGTTAGATGTAACATGCGAGAACGTGTAGAGATGTAGTTTTGGAGGGCCTACAGAGAGAAAAGCATAATACGATCACCAACCTTCAGAATACGCTCATTACAGTCACTATATACGTTTTGCGGTGATTATACGGCCACGTTGCTCACCGTTCAGCATCGGATTGCACTCTGTTGACCGGCCAAAAAGTCTGCGTGGCACCATGTTGAGTAGTTAAATTGACCACGTTCCTTGTGGGTCTCACCTGTCAGTTCGCATGGGAAAAAGGTCAGATAAACACAAGTTTACGCAGGCGCGACAAGTCTCCAACTCGTGCGCGGGAATCACCTGGTTGTGTATGTGTCTGTCAGGGCCTGATGTGTGCGCATGCATGTGTAGGTTGAGCACTTGAGCGTGAGAGTGTGTTGGTCGTGTGGTGTGTGCATGTGTGCATGCGTGTGAGTGTTGCATGCGTGTGTGGCTGCCTGTGTTTGTGTGAGTGTTGCGTGCATGCAGTTCGTGTGCATGCATCCGTGTGTGTATAATCACCACACCATCTCTTATGTGTTAAAATAGACGGCTTGGCATACCAATACAAGGCCACCTTGTACGTTGTGCCCGCAGCCATGACTTCGAACCACCGTCCAATATTTTGTTGTTGTTTGTTTTCATTCTTACTAGCAAGATGCCCGTGTGTTGCACGTAACATCAAGATGCATTTTTATGACTAGTTTATCTTGTGAGAGAAAAGTATGAACGAGGGAAGGCCTTATTTGCAAATGTGGAGAGGTGTGTGGGTACCTTTTTGCAACATTGCCATAGTTTCCTTCCTATCCGTCAGATATAAATCGGACGGCCTATATTGCAGGATGGCAGGCACACCATCATCACCAATTCTATTTTTTATAAGAGTGTAGATGTAGACTAGATACAAGCTGACAGGTGTACCCAATGGTAGTGAGATAATGTGTTGCAACACTAGAGGTGCCATGTGGAGCGTTTAACTGGTCAACTAGTCGTGTCTTGAGCAAATACAGAGCTGTACGGTGAGCCCGGACTGTATAATAACCACAGAATGTAAATGGTGACCGTAATGAGTGGATTCTGAAGTCCAATGTACGTGTCGTGCTTTCGCTTCAAATACAATGATTGTCACGGTATATATCGCGAGAGAAAGATGAAACATGCGTGAATGCACCGGGGGCTTACTTTTAGAGGACCTGGAGATAGTTTGTGTGCGTACGTGAAAGGGGCGTAGAGGGGATGTATGCAATGGAGAGAGAGATGCTCTTCATTTCTCTTTATTATGACTAACTTTATATATAGTATGAAAATATAAAAATTTATAGTGCAGAATAAATATCATTGTGGGCACCATGCAATGCAAATTAACGTTCATACTCCTCCATATAACTTTGTAATGTTGTATATTTGTGGAAATTGTAAAATAATTTTTTGGCCACACTTTATTCAAAAGGAATGTTGTATGTGAAATAAACGTGAAGAGAGGGATTTTTAGATCAATGGGGTACGTGATGTAACATGTGTGAATGTGTAGTTGATGTATTTGGCAGGGCCTAGAGAGGTATGTGTGTGTATTATGTATTCGAGAGAGGCATGGATAGAGGGGCCGGCGGGGGAGGGGGCGTGGGAGAGATAGCACGAGAAATGAGAGAGGAGACGAATATGATGTCACGGCGAGAGATTCCCTTGAGTGCGTATATGCAAGGGGGAGGGGATAGAGGCATGAGGAGATTTTTTTTGTGGTGTTTGTGTTGGTATGTGTGGGTGTGAGATATAACGAGACCTGGGGGCAGAGGGTGTGTCACCGCGTGAGGTCCCGTGGGTCGAGGTGAGGCCCTTGGTTCGGTTCCATCCTGCGCCACATTCCTCGGCTCGTGACGCATTTAGGGAGACCCATGGATGACTAGTCATACAAGACAAAGATAGCAGAATCGTGAAGGACTCTGTGTCCACTGACAAAGCTGGCTAGGATTTGTAACCCTAGGTCCTCGGACTAAGGTAACCCCTTATCTATGATATTACTATTCATCCAACCTAACTTTAAGGGGCATCCTACAGAATGCTCTGCTAGAATCATACTCGTCGATTAGGAAGAGATATGTGAGACAATGCGTGAGAGACAGGCCTAAAGATAATGTGCGTACATGGGACACGTAGGCATGTCTATGTATATAGAAAGGGTTGATGGGGATTGTGCGTGTGTATGCTTGTGAGAGGAAGAGTGCTTGTGATAAAGTTTAGTGAAAACAGTCGTAAATGGTTACGAGAGGGAGGGAGGGTTATATCGAGAGCATGTCTACAAGAAAGACACCTCGGGAGAGAGTGTGTGAGCATGTGTGAGAGACCACCGATGGAGAGTGAAACTACACATAAAAGACTCATGTACACATTGATTAAAGATATAAATTGTATCCAAATATTAGGATGGGATCATGATATTTGCAATTCGCGTAAGGAACAGTCATTGATCCATCAGACATCTAGATTCTATCGAATTTGAGCATGCCTATGTTATTACTCGACATAATTGATCCACATAGTTAGCATTTTGAACTCTAGACAATGCATCGCTTTAGCAATCGAATATAAACATGAGTATAGTTCATGTTTTTTTGCGAGGTGAGTATAGTTCATGTTGTGTGTGTAAAGCACATTATACATACGAAAGTTAGACAATGAACATTATAAATAGCTAGCTATGAACTAGTAAACTTTGCATTCAACTTAAGGTGGTTTAAAAAATTCGAATTCAACATGAAGTCCATTCAATTATTTGAATTTGGTATCATGGCATTTGTAAATCATACCTAAATTATGGGGGCACCAATCTTTGCTCTGATTTTGTACATAATAGCATATATAGTCGTGTACAAAATAGATTCAAATTTAGCTCCTCCATTCCAATATAATCGTAGTTATAGGATTTTCAAGTGTCAAAATTTCAAAAAGAAGCAGATAATTTAATAAGGTTTTCAAACATACAATGTCAAATTTAACATTGTCTATTTAGGTCAATCCTCAAAGTTCAAGAGTACTCTAAACGTGAATGCATCTGTTTCAAAATTTCGAACAAAGCGCCAAAAGAGCCTCTACTCGCCCGAAACCGCGTGAGACCAATGTTTGGGAGTAGAAGGAAATTACTTTTCTAACTCCGACCCGTGAAACCTACCGGCCCGACGTCCAAAGGTCTAAACCGAGGTAGGTTTGTAGCTTCATCTAGATGCCACGCAACCGCCTCCGAAAAATGTTCATACACAATGGCCGCCTAAGCACGCGCGCAGCCGAAATCACTCCCGCCCACTATTTGGGACACCTGGGACTACCATCCTACCCCCGACCCGCAGTAGGTCCGAAATTTAAGAGGGCGGCAAAGTTTGTACTTTCCCCAAATTTCAAACAAGCGCGTCCCATCTATTCAAAAAAGCCAAAAACAAGCGTGTCCCAGACCGAATCATGGTTCTCCCTTAGCCCCCCCTGATACATCTCCATCGTATCTATAATTTTTGATTGTTCCATGCCAATATTCTACAACTTTCATATACTTTTGGCAAATTTTTATACTATTTTTGGGACTAACATATTGATCCAGTGCCCAGTGCCAGTTCCTGTTTGTTGCATGTTATTTGTTTCGCAGAAAACCCATACCAAACGGAGTCCAAACGGAATAAAAACTGACCGAGATTTATTTTGGAATACTTATGAATTTTGGGAAGTGGAATCATCGCGAGACGGTGCCCGAGGGGGGCACGAGGTAGGGGGCGCGCCCCAGGGTGTCAGGCGTGCCCCTGACCCTCGTGGCCACCCCGTAAGGCAGTTGGTGCCCTTCTTTCGCCGCAAGAAAGCTAATATCCGGATAGATATCGTGTTAAAATTTCAGCCCAATCGGAGTTACGGATCTCCGGGAATATAAGAAACGGTGAAAGGGAAGAATCTAAGAACGCAGAAACAGAGAGAGACAGAGAGACAGATCCAATCTCGGAGGGGCTCTCGCCCCTCCCATGCCATGGAGGCCATGGACCAGAGGGGATACCCTTCTCCCATCTAGGGAGGAGGTCATGGAAGAAGAAGGAGAGGGGCTCTCCCCCTTGCTTCCGGTGGCACCGGAGTGCCACCGGGGGCCATCATCATCACCGCGATCTACACCAACACCTCCGCCATCTTCACCAACATCTCCATCACCTTCCCCCCCTCTATCTACAGCGGTCCACTCTCCCGCAACCCGCTGTACCCTCTACTTGAACATGGTGCTTTATGCTTCATATTATTATCCAATGATGTGTTGCCATCCTATGATGTCCGAGTATATTTTCGTTGTCCTATCGGTGGTTGATGAATTGCTATGATTGATTTAATTTGCTTGTGGTTATGTTGTTGTCCTTTGGTGCCCATCATATGATTGCGCACGTGGATCACACCCTAGGGTTAGTTGTATCTTGATAGGACTATGTATTGGAGGTCAAGAGTGACAGAAGCTTCAACCTAGCATAGAAATTGATGCATACGGGATTGAAGGGGGACCAATATATCTTAATGCCATGGTTGGGTTTTACCTTAATGAACATTAGTTGTTGCAGATGCTTGCTAATAGTCCCAATCATAAGTGCATAGAATTCCAAGTAAGGGATGAGATGCTAGCAGTGGCCTCTCCCACATAATACTTGCTATCGGTCTAGTAAAGTAGTCAATTGCTTAGGGGCAATTTCGCAACTCCTACCACCACTTTTCCACACTCGCTATATTTACTTTATTGTGTCTTTACTTAAACAGCCCCTACTTTTTATTTACATAATCTTTATTATCTTGCAAACCTATCCAACAACACCTACAAAGTACTTCTAGTTTCATACTTGTTCTAGGTAAAGCGAACATCAAGCGTGCGTAGAGTTGTATCGGTGGTCGATAGAACTTGAGGGAATATTTGTTCTACCTTTAGCTCCTCGTTGGGTTCGACACTCTTACTTATCGAAAACTGTTGCGATCCCCTATACTGGTGGGTTATCAAGATCTTTTTCTGGCGCCGTTGCCGGGGAGCAATAGCGTGGGGTGAATATTCTCGTGTGTGCTTGTTTGCTTTATCACTAAGTAATTTTTATTTGCTGTTCTTAGTTGTTTCCTATCTTCAGTTATGGGTAGGAAACGCAAAATACCAAAACAATTAGTTGTACCTACTGAACCAATGGTTGGAGAACCAATCAAAATCTATCACACTGCTGAAGCTTATTACTTGGATCATCTTCGATCCATATGTGCTCGTGCTGAAACCCCAACTAGCTTAGTTGAGGGCAAATCTTTAGATGAGCATGCTTGTTATGTGCAACACCGAATATCTGAAAAGGGAAAACTTTACTAGATCAAATTCATCGTTTGCAATGCTATGCTTGGAATTTATGTGAAATTTATGATTTTACTTGTTGCTCTGAAAACCCTAAGAAACACCTTCCTTACCAATGTGAGTTTATTGATAATGGAATCTTATCTTCATATGCCAAGGGTGTTTATAATTACTATGATGTTCAACAAATTGAAGAATTTGTTGCTTTTAAGGGTGCTTTTGAAATTGCTTCTTTGATTGAAAAGTATGATGCTACTCTTTACAAATCTGAAAATTTTGCCATATTTAAATATTGCTATGATAATTATGCTTCTAATGCTTATGTTAAACTATATATTGAGAACTACTCCGCTGTACAAGAAGAGATTAATATTTTGCAGGAGTCTATGGAAGAAGAAATTGATGAAACTGTGAGCTCATTGGATGAAAAAGATGAGGAGGAGAGCGAAGAACAAAAGGAGGAAGAGCGGATTAGCTACCCGTGCCCACCTTCTAATGAGAGTAACTCTTCAACTCATACATTGTCTAATTTCCCTTCGTGCTTACCGAAGGATGATTGCTATGATGATTGTTATGATCCCGTTGATTCTTTTGAAATATCCCTTTTTGATGATGCTTGTTATGCTTGTGGCCAAGATGCCAATATAAATTATGCTTATGGAGATGAACTTGCTATAGTTCCTTATGTTAAACATGAAATTGTTGCTATTGCACCCACACATGATAGTCCTATTATCTTTTTGAATTCTCCAAACTACACTATATCAGAGAAGTTTGCTCTTATTAAGGATTATATTGATGGGTTTCCTTTTACCGTTGCACATGATGATTTTGATGAATATAATATGCATGTGCTTGCTGCTCCTACTTGCAATTATTATGAGAGAGGAACTATATCTCCACCTCTCTATGCTTCCAATATGATAAAATTGCAAGAAATTGTTTATACTATGCATTGGCCTTTACTTTGTGTGCATGAATTGTTCTTCTATGACATGCCGATGCATAGGAAGAGAGTTAGACTTCGTCATTACATGATATATGTTGCTTTGTGCTCACAACTAAATTACAAATCATTGTTAATTAAAATTGGCTTTGATATACCTTGGGATCCGGGTGGATTCATTACTTGAGCACTATATGCCTAGCTTAATGGCTTTAAAGAAAGCGCTGCCAGGGAGACAACTCGGAAGTTTTAGAGAGTCATTTATTTTCTGTTGTGTGCTTTTATAAAGTTTATAAATAAAAATAATGTGCCAAGGTTTGCCTTTAGGATGTTTACATTTGCTTGATGGTTTGTACGGTGCAGGACAGAAACTTTTGCTGTAGTGCGTGATTTTACGTTTTTAGCTGGAACGTCAAATGGTTCTGATTCTTTTTGCACTGTCTTCCTATACAATTTTTTTATTTTTCCTAATTTTGGCAGCATTTTTCAAGTATCAGAAGTATGGTGAATGTTCAGATTGTTACAGACTGTTCTGTTTTAGACAGATTCTGTTTTTGATGCATAGTTTGCTTGTTTTGATGAAACTATCAATTTATATCAGTGGATTAAGCCATGAAAAAGTCATATTACAGTAGACACAATACAAAAACAAAATATGAATTGGCTTGCAATAGTACTTAGAGTAGTGATTTGCTTTATTATTTTGACGCCCGGATAATTAAGCTACAGTGAACCTCCGCTAATGATGCCATGTCACCTCGGTTACTGTTGATAAACCCGCGTAGTTCGAAACCCAGTTCAAAATTCGAATTTAAAATAAAGGCAAACAATAAAAGTTTCAAATGTTAAAACTAAATGTTCGGGTGGATTCAAATAAATCATGGATAATTATGATGGACAAACCACACTTATATAAAATCTTTAAATACTCTTAAATGAATAAAACAGTAGTCAAAACAATTATTGAAATGCCTTTTATAATTAATAAAATGTTAAACTATTCTATTTAGGTGTTAAACTTTTTATTGCAGTGGGTTTAGTGGTAGTACTAAGTTAGGGATCATTCTTGTACTTTAACAAACTAAAATAAAATGTGGAACAAGATAAAACAGAAAAGATATAAGATAAATAAAAAGGAAAAACAAAAACAGAAAACTAATAAAAAGAAAAGAGCCCCCCCGGGCCAAACGGCCCAGCTGGCCGACCAGTCTGCCCACCAGGCCAGCCCACGCGGCCCCTTCACCCCCTGGCCTATAGGCCACCCCACCCCGACCGAAACCCTAACCTGCCCACTCCCCACGTTCCCCACTCCCCCACCCCCCGATCTCTCCCCCTCTCGCTCCCTCGTCCCCTCCCCCGATCCAATCCGGATCGGGCACAACAACGCCGCCCCTCGCCGGACCTTCCCTCCTCACCGGCCGTCCTCGACCTCCTCCTCGCCGACCACCTCTCCCCCGCCCCAACTCTGATCGATCCCGTCTAGATCGACGGGAGGCAGCACCGACGTCGCCGCCACCCGATGCCGGCGCCCCGATGACCACGCCTCGCCTTCCGCGCTGCCCGACGTCGTCTTCCTCGCGCCTGTCGCCGGATCGCCAAGCGCCGCGCATCTTCATCACCACATCGCCGGACTGCCGCGCCGGAACGTCGTCCCCGTCCTCCCCACGCCCATTGCCCTGTGCCCTACAACCCCGGTGAGGCCCTCGGCCTCTCCTCCTCTCCCCGTGCTTACCGCGCCCTGCCGCGACTCCCTGCCCGCCGTGGTCTACGACCACCACTGCCGTTACCTCCCCGCGCACTGCCGCCTCGCTCCCGCGCCATGGCCAACCCCCTTGATGCTACTTTGCTCCTGGCCGTCGCACCGCGCCGCCCCCTACGTCCGCCCCCGCCTGCCGTGGCCACGGCCTCATCCCGCGTCCTGGCGGGCAGCGCCCCGCCCGCACCCGTCGGGTTCGTCCGCCCGCACCTGGGCGTGTGCCCGCTCAGGCCACGCCCTTCGCCTGCTAGCATCCGGCGCCCACTAAGGCCCCTGGGCCTATGACGCTGGGGCCCCACGCCCAGAACACAAAAAAAGAGGATTAATAATAATAAAAAAAATTAATTAATTAATTAATTAACTAAATTAATTAACCATTTTTAGTTAACTAATTAACTCTAATTAACCTGCTAATTAAATGTTAACAAATTGTTAGTCTTCAGCCTATGACATGCGGGACCCACAGTGAGGTTGACCAGTCAACACCTGTTGACTGCTGACGTCAGCATGGCATCATGCTGATGTCATAAATCCATTTTCGAATTAATTTAAATAATTAATTAAATTCCAGAGATTAATAAAATCTTTAGAAAATCATATCTTTTAATCCGTAACTCGGATTAAATTATTTTCAACATGAAAGTTGCTTAGAACGACGAGACGAACCCGGATACGCAGCCCGTTCGTCCGCCACCCATCCCTAGCATAGTGAACATGCAACTTTCCCCCTCCGGTTCATCTGTCCGGAAACGCAAAACACCGGGGATATTTTCCCGGATGTTTCCCCCCTTCACCGGTACCACCTCTTACCGCGTTGGGGCATACCTAGCACCGTGTATTGCCTCGTTATGTTTTGTGATGCTTTGTTTGCTCCGTAATTACTATTTCTTCCCCCTCTTCTTCCCCGGTAGACCCCGAGACTGACACTGCTGCTGGTACCCCCGATCGACTACGGTGTTGACGACCCCTCCTTCTTGTCTGAGCAACCAGGCAAGCCCCCCGCTTGATCACCATATATCACCTATTCTTCTCTATACTACTTGCATTAGAGTAGTGTAGCATGTTACTACTTTCAGTTAATCCTATACTGCTGCATAGCCTGTCCTTGCTACTGCTGTTGTTACATTTACCTGCTATCCTACTGCTTAGTATAGGATGCTAGTGTTCCATCAGTGGCCCTACACTCTTGTCCATCTGCCATGCTATACTACTGGGCCGTGATCACTTTGGGAGGTGATCACGGGCATATACTATATACTTTACACTATTACATTACCTGTGATACTGTTCGAAAATGGGGGCTGAAGGGGCAGGTGGTTCCACCCAGGTAGTGGTGGGCCTGGGTTCCCAACGGCCCCCGATTGTTACTTTGTGGCGGAGCGACAGGGCAGGTTGAGACCACCTAGGAGAGAGGCGGGCCTGGCCCTGGTCGGCGTTCGTGGATACTTAACATGTTTAACGAGATCTTGGTATTTGATCTGAGTCTGGCCACTGGCCTATGCACACTAACCATCTACGCGTGGACAGTAATGGGCACTCGACATCGTGGTATCAGCCGAAGCCTTCACCATAGGATTTAGACCGGCATGCTGACCTCTCTGTTGTACCTAGGTAGGGATGCGACGTGTTGATCTTCCGAGGCCGGGCATGACCCAGAAAAGTGTGTCCGGACAAAGGGGGTCGAGCATGTTGGGAAATGTGGTGCACCCCTGCAGGGAAGTTGATCTATTCGAATAGCCGTGTCCCTCGGTAAAAGGACGACCCCCGGAGTTGTACCTTGACCTTATGACAACTAGAACCGGATACTTAATAAAACACACCCTTCCAAGTGCCAGATACAACCGGTGATTGCTCTCTCACAGGGAGACGAAGGGAGGATCATCGGTTAGGATTATGCTATACGATGTTACTTGGTGAACTTACCATCTACTCTCATCTCCTGCTGCAAGATGGAGGTGGCCAGAAGCGTAGTCTTCGACAGGACTAGCTATCCCCCTCTTATTCTGGCATTCTGCAGTTCAGTCCACATATGATACCCCTTTTCCATTTGATACCAATGCATACATATGTAGTGTAGCTCCTTGCTTGCGAGTACTTTGGATGAGTACTCACGGTTGCTTTTCTCCCCTTTTCCCCTTTCCTATATCCGATTGCTGTGACCAGACGTTGGAGTCCGGGAGCCAGACGCCACCATTGATGACGACTACTACTACTCGGGAGGTGCATACTACTACGTGCAGCCCGCTGACGACGACCAAGAGTAGTTTAGGAGGATCCCAGGCAGGAGGCCTGCACCTCTTTCGATCTGTATCCTAGTTTGTGCTAGCCTTCTTAAGGCAAACTTGTTTAACTTATGGCTGTACTTAGATATTGTTGCTTCCGCTGACTCGTCTATGATCGAGCTCTTGTATTCGACCCCTCGAGGCCCCTGGCTTGTAATATGAGGCTTGTATGACTTATTTTATTTGTAGAGTTGTGTTGTGATATCTTCTCGTGAGTCCCTGATCTTGATCGTACACGTTTGCGTGTATGATTAGTGTACGGTCAAATCGGGGGCGTCACAAGTTGGTATCAGAGCCGACTGCCTTTAGGAACCCCCCTTTCCAACTCCTTAGCAGAAGTCGAGTCTAGTCATTGAGAAACTTTTACTAACATGGCTGTGTGGCTTACGGGCCCACGTCGCCATTGGGTGGTATTAGGATCTTTTACTCCTTGTCTATACTCTGGGACTCTGATCTCTCTTCTATTCGGGTTAAATGAATTTTGCTAAATCTAACATTAGGATCTCGTTATCACTTTCACCCGGAGAGCCCCTTATTACTGATGATCGACTGTTGCACGTGAAGACCCTGAAGATACTCTCCGCCGTTAACCCGAGAACTTGTGTTCATCGCGTTTGCAATTCCTCTTCCACCGTCAACCCTTATGGATAACTACTTGCAATTGTTATTCTTACATTCATCCCCAGTTGGTCTTGTTATTACAAGATACCCCGAAATACTCGTCATTGTTTCGATAATCCTTTGAGATTACTGCCTTGCTGTTCTTTGTCATCTGAATACCCCTATGGATAATTCTCGCACTTATCGAGTATCCGCTCATCCCCCAGTTGTTCATGTGTTTTCACAATGGTCTTCGAAATACTATTCGATCCTCCAAAAATCCTTAGTAGCTTATTGCTGTGCAATACTTGTCTGCTTGCATTATGGATGCTTTCCATATGTCTGGCAATATTCGTTAGTATCCTTAGCCACCGTTAATTTGATCCTATTGATTCAACATGAGTGCGAATGCACGCGATCATCAGTTGATCCTTTTAAATTACCTTTCTGGCTCAGACATCATTTTTGAACATGAGCTTGTTCTCGACCAATCTGTTTGCCGTCAATTGTACCCTTAGGTCTATTGAACTTATCCACCCTTGATGAGAGCGTCTGCTTCTGATCCTTCTATTTGGAAATCATAATTCCTTTGATATCTAAGCATTGAATCATTCGGGTGTCCTATAATCTGATGCCCTTGCATCCTTTCTTCAACTGACTATGTGCCGATGCTCACATCAGCTCCGCTATGGAGCGTCAGATCCTTTATTGGATTATTATTCTACAGTGTCCTCCTTATTCAATAACCTTGTGAGCCTTTCCTCGGATACATAATGCTTTTGGTAAATTGTATCCTCTGTTTTTCTCAACCATGCTCTGTTTTCGAGCTGGTGGTATTTACGATTAAAGCTTGTGGTATATGTTTTCACGATACCCTGAGGGGTTGAACCTATGCCTTTCTTAATCTGTGTGAATCCGAAAGTGTTCACGGTTCATACTCCTCTAGTAATTCACCAGGTAGGTTTTGACACTGAAATCATTTTTATCTAGAGCCGTAAATGAAAGGTTATGCATTGAAGAAGTGGGAGCCGACCTTGAACTTTGTGTTCATGCCCATGGACACGATGTAGATCTTATCATTAGAGCTTCTCTTAAATCAAAATTTCCCTTGGTATAAGCTCTTATATCTGGGATCTGGCCTTTTGCAATCGTGGTTTCGACCATATGTTCTTCTTTGACCCCATTTCACGGGCAAGTTTCAGCACTTGTCTTATGTGAATCAATACACCAGTCCAACCTTTACTTTGATCTTCCGTCGAGTATTACACCATGGTACCTCGATAATATCAAGTACTACATAACTTCTTATGAGTTCTTCATCAAGTGCTACATTCTCACTGATTCCAATTTTTCATGGGCTCTGAGTTATTAAACACTCAAAGACCGATAAGTGAACCGAGTCCACACTACGGTTCAACAACTATTATAAATCTTCTTTGCTTACGAGTTTGTACCCGATCACGTCCTTCCTACCCTATTTGGCTATATCATTATTGTGATCATTTTAACTGTGCTACCTGGTCCTTATTCCCGGAGCACAACTTTCGACGATGAGCTAAGCTTACATCGATCTTCCTCATCATACCATTTTGCCTTAAACAACGAGCTTGGTTTCGAGTTTGTGTCATACCCTTGGTTCAATAACCTTCCGCTTCATCATTCCTTTGGCTTGATGTCATCACCGACCGATTACATCTTCATGAAATCTCTCAACAATTGTGTCGTGATCATCGTCGGCATTCCGAGCTCTTCCAGGATGTCAATTGAGTTCATTATGAGAAATACCATCCTTGCCCTTGATGATCTGTGTTAACACCGACCACTTTATTGACTTCCCTCCAACACAAACTTATTCGTGTTTTGTGCTATACTTTGAGATCCTTGCTATCCAGCAATTATTCTTCTTTACCTTGGAGTATTACTATCTTGTATGTCAAGAAGGTCGTGAGAATTGCTCCACCTCTTAAGAATTATTGGTATAGTGATACTTCTCACCATCACCTTCTTTCTTGGTTCCCGTGTTGATTCTAGCCGGGATACCAACAGGTGAATGGTGCTGCTTGGATTATACACTTCTAGCAACCATATTGCTTTGAAGTTAATGGTCGATAATTCATTCTTAGACCATTGGTTATCGAATCACCATTCTAACATTGATCATGCTACCTAAGTCCATATCTCGGGTACACCTTTTACAACCAATGTTATCTCCTTGTTCACATAAGTGTGGAAATCCATCTTTTGAAAATCTCAATGAATTGTCGCAGAGTCAATCAGCCACCTCCTCGCCTCTCCTTGATTTAATGATGAACTTTTGTTTTGGAACTTGCTTCCATAGTTCATTTCCTAAGAATATTACAATGTCATCTCGACAATAGGTGTTGCACCTCTTCCCACGCATCCTGAGTATGAGGTATCCTGACACCAATCAGATCTGAATCTCGGTCAGATATGATGGTTGGAACATATTTCCAGGAGTTATGGCATTGGTCTTCGTATGGCCTGGTAAGGTGATGTCATGCCTAGCACACCTGGTCGGAGGACCTATTGTTATAGTTCTTCCTTTTTAGCAAAGTTATCCATTCTTACATAAGGAAATTGTAAGACTTATTCTATAAGTTGTTCCTGATGAATCCTTTGACTATCCAAAGTCCGACCTTGCTTGAAGACCATGTCAATGCTATCTAGAAGCTTATCTGTGGTACTCCGATTTTCAACGAGAACATTTGAATCCCAATGCTAAATGTTTCCTGCTCAATTACCCAAACACCACTGTATGGGTAACGTCATGAAAATTTCTCTCCCCTTACCTAAAGAGTTTTCTACACTATATCATGTCATGGATATCATGCTCTGCTTGTTGTTGGGAAGGAAATACCCTTGAAATATGTGTTTAAACACATTTTTCCTTTCCATTGTTCTGTTTAATCTGATGATCACCTTTTCCTTTCCATTGTTTTGTTTAACCTTACTGGTGATCTATATAATCTAAGCAGTAATATTCTCCTGCTTAGGTAAGCACCTCGTTGAACCACTCTGTCAGTAAGACCCTATTAATATTGTTGATAACATTCTGGTAACCACCGATGGACGAGAACTTTACCTATTGGTCCGCCTCGTTCAACGAGCAGGAAGATGGTTCTCTTCGTCCCTCGCCCTTGGTACCGACGTTGCTGATATAATTGATAGGTTATCTTCTGACATGCCTTATTAACATGACTGTACAAAATGTCATCGCCTTCCTACTTTTAACCCACATGGTGGGCCCATAACCCACAGTTCCACAGGATCGAAACCTGACTCTCCTGCACCCCGGTTGTCAAAGTTATTCCTCGTGCATGGCCTCATATGAAATTCACGAGCCATCTTCTGAGAAATCATCAATTCTGGTATCAGACACAACACTTATTCCCATTGCTTTGAACCCCTTTTCATGCCCTGTTTCGGGCATCAAGCGATTGCAGGCCCGCTCGAAACTTCCCATGATACCTCCTTACCTTGCTCTCAATATTTTCATAAGTTTCAATTCGAGAGTTACTTTTCTCCACGTTCCCTAATGATTATCTACCGGATAAGCAACCATGCAGAATTCCATTCTTCCAGTATACCCATCCTTTATTCCTCTTAAGTACGATGGAGTTCCCAAAGGAAGGATGACAACTTCCTCATGATGCAGAGAAATGAAGACATCAACGCTATGGATCAACCTATTCAAGAAGGGCAACCAAGACCGAGAAGACACGTTAGAATTTCATAACCAGAACTTCCCCCTACTCCCCTCTTAAATCTCGGGACGAGATTACTTGTAGTGGAGGAGAATTGTGACGCCCGGATAATTAAGCTATAGTGAACCTCCGCTAATGATGCCACGTCACCTCGATTACTGTTGATAAACCCACGTAGTTCAAAACCCAGTTCAAAATTCAAATTTAAAATAAAGGCAAACAATAAAAGTTTTCAAATATTAAAACTAAATGTTCGGGTGGATTCAAATAAATCATTGATAATTATGATGGAGAAACCACACTTATATAAAATCTTGAAATACACTAAAATGAATAAAACAGTAGTCAAAACAATTATTGAAATGCCTTTTATAATTAATAAAATGTTAAACTATTCTATTTAGGTGTTAAACTTTTTATTGCAGTGGGTTTAGTGGTAGTACTAAGTTAGGGATCATTCTTGTACTTTAACAAACTAAAATAAAAGGAGGAACAAGATAAAACAAAAAAGATATAAGAAAAATAAAAAGGAAAAACAAAAACATAAAACTAATAAAAAGAAAAGAGCCCCCCCGGGCCAAACGACCCACCTGGCCGACCAGTCTGCCCACACGGCCGGCCCACGCGGCCCCTTCACCCCCTAGCCTATAGGCCACCCCACCCCGACCGAAACCCTAACCTGCCCACTCCCCACGTTCCCCACTCCCCCACCCCCCGATCTCTCCCCCTCTTGCTCCCTCGTCTCCTCCCCCGATCCAATCTGGATCGGGCACGACATCGCCGCCCCTCGCCGGACCTTACCTCCTCACCTGCCGTCCTCGACCTCCTCCTCGCCGACCACCTCTCCCCCGCCCCAATTCTGATCGATCCCGTCTGGATCGAGGCGAGGCAGCACCGACGTCGCCGCCACCCGATGCCGGCGCCCCAACGACCATGCCTCGCCTCCCGCGCTGCCTGACGTCATCTTCCCCGCGCCCGTCGCCTAATCGCCAAGCGCCGCGCATCCTCATCACCACCTCGCCGGACTGCCGCGCCGGAACGTTGTCCCCGTCCTCCCGACGCCCATTGCCCCGTGCCCTACAACCCCGGTGAGGCCCTCGGCCTCTCCTCCTCTCCTCGTGCTTACCGCGCCCTGCCGCGACTCCCTGCCCGCCGTGGTCTACGACCACCACCGCCGTTACCTCCCCGCGCACTGCGCCCGCTCACCGCCCCACCGTAGCCCCGCGCTGCCTGCTGCCGCCGTCTGCTGCCCGCAAGCAGCCCGCGCTGGCTCGCCCAGCCGCGGCCCCCCTTGCTCTGGACGGACCGCAGCCCGCCAGAGCCACACGCCGGCACCCCGCAGCACCTTCCGCCGTGCCACCTGGCTCCGGCCATGCCCCGCAACCTCACGCGCGCGCACGCGCCCCGCCTCATCCCGGCTCACCCATACCCCCTGTCACCCTTGGCCTTCGCTCCGTCCCGCCATGGTGCCGCCTCGCTCCCGCGGCGTGGCCACCCCCCTTGCTGCTGCTTTGCTCCTGGTCATCGCACTGCGCCGCCCCCCTACGTCCGCCTCCACCTGCCGTGGCCGACCGGCGAGCCCTGCCGTGGCCACGGCCTCATCTCGCGTCCTGGCGGGCAGCGCCCCGCCCGCGCCCGTCGGGTTCGTCCGCCCGCACCTGGGCGTGTGCCCGCTCGGGCGGCGCCCTTCGCCCGCTAGCGTCCGGCGCCCACTAAGGCCCCTGGGCCTTTGACGTTGGGGCCCCACACCCAGAACACACAAAAAAGAGGATTAATAATAATAATAATGAAATTAATTAATTAATTAAATTAATTAACCATGTTTAGTTTACTAATTAACTCTAATTAATCTGCTAATTAAATGTTAACAAATTGTTAGTCTTCAGCCTATGACATGTGGGACCCATAGTCAGTTTGACCAGTCAACACCTGTTGACTGCTGACGTCAGCATGGCATCATGCTGATGTCATAAATCCATTTTCGAATTAATTTAAATAATTAATTAAATTCCTGAGATTAATAAAAACTTTAGAAAATCATATCTTTTAATCCGTAAATCGGATTAAATTATTTTCAACATGAAAGTTGCTCAGAACGACGAGACGAACCCGGATACGCAGTCCGTTTGTCCGCCATGCACCCCTAGCATAGTGAACACACAACTTTCTGCCTCCGGTTCATCTGTCCGGAAACGCAAAACACCGGGGATATTTTCCCGGATGTTTCCCCCCTTCACCGGTACCACCTCTTACCGCGTTAGGGCATACCTAGCACCGCGTATTGCCTCGTTATGTTTTGTGATGCTTTGTTTGCTCCGTATTTACTGTTTCTTCCCCCTCTTCTTCCCCGGTAGACCCCGAGACTCACGCTGCTGCTGGTACCCCCGATCGACTACGGTGTTGACGACCCCTCCTTCTTGTCTGAGCAACCAGGCAAGCCCCCCCCCCTTGATCACCATATATCACCTATTCTTCTCTATACTACTTGCATTAGAGTAGTGTAGCATGTTACTACTTTCAGTTAATCCTATACTGCTGCATAGCCTGTCCTTGCTACTACTATTGTTACATTTACCTGCTATCCTACTGCTTAGTATAGGATGCTATTGTTCCATCAGTGGCCCTACACTCTTGTCCGTCTTCCATGCTATACTACTGGCCCGTGATCACTTTGGGAGGTGATCACGGGCATATACTATATACTTTACACTGTTACATTACCTGTGATACTGTTCAGAGATGGGGGCTGAAGGGGCAGGTGGTTCCACCCAGGTAGTGGTGGGCCTGGGTTCCCGACGGCCCACGACTGTTACTTTGTGGCGGAGCGATAGGGCAGGTTGAGACCACCTAGGAGAGAGGTGGGCCTAGCCCTGGTCGGCGTTCGCGGATACTTAACACGTTTAACGAGATCTTGGTATTTGATTTGAGTCTGGCCACTAGCCTATGCGCACTAACCATCTACGCGGGGACAGTTATGGGCACTCGACGTCGTTGTATCAGCCAAAGCCTTCGTGACGTCAGCGACTGAGCGGCGCGCGCCGGGTTGGACCACATAACGCAACTTCCTCTGTAATGGAGGTTGCTAGGTCTGCTCACCGGCCGCGTTCGCAACATGCAGGTGTGCAACGGGCGATGGGCCCAGACCCCTGCGCCATAGGATTTAGACGGGCGTGCTGACCTCTCTGTTGTGCCTAGGTAGGGCTGCGACGTGTTGATCTTCTGAGGCCGGGCATGACCCAGAAAAGTTTGTCCGGACAAAGGGGATCGAGTGTGTTGGGAAATGTGGTGCACCCCTGCAGGGAAGTTTATCTATTCAAATAGCTGTGTCCCTCGGGAAAAGGACAACCCGGAGTTGTACCTTGACCTTATGACAACTAGAACTGGATACTTAATAAAACACACCCTTCCAAGTGCCAGATACAACCGGTGATCGCTCTCTCACAGGGCGACGAAGGGAGGATCATCGGTTAGGATTATGCTATACGATGTTACTTAGTGAACTTACCGTCTACTCTCTTCTCCTGCTGCAAGATGGAGGTGGCCAGAAGTGTAGTCTTCGACAGGACTAGCTATGCACCTCTTATTCTGGCATTCTGCAGTTCAGTCCACAAATGACACCCCTTTTCCATTTGATACCAATGCATACATATGTAGTGTAGCTCCTTGCTTGCGAGTACTTTGGATGAGTACTCACGGTTGCTTTTCTCCCCTTTTTCCCCTTTCCTATATCCGATTGCTGTGACCAGACATTGGAGTCCAGGAGCCAGGCGCCACCGTTGATGACGACTACTACTACTCGGGAGGTGCCTACTACTACATGCAGCCCGCTGACGACGACCAAGAGTAGCTTAGGAGGATCCCAGGCAGGAGGCCTGCGCCTCTTTCAATCTATATCCTAGTTTGTGCTAGCCTTCTTAAGGCAAACTTGTTTAACTTATGTCTGTACTCAGATATTTTTGCTTCCGCTGACTCGTCTATGATCGAGCTCTTGTATTCGAGCCCTCGAGGCCCTGGCTTGTAATATGAGGCTTGTATGACATGTTTTATTTGTAGAATTGTGTTGTGATATCTTCCCGTGAGTCCCCGATCTTGATCGTACACATTTGCGTGTATGATTAGTGTATGGTCAAATCGGGGGCGTCACAATTATACTAACGGATCTTACCGAGTTTTCTGTTGAAGTTTTGTGTGGATGAAGTGTTCGATGATTGAGAAGGTCTCGATGTGAGAAGAAGGAAGAGAGGCAACAGCTCAAGCTTGGGGATGCCCGAGGCACCCCAAGTAAATATTCAAGGAGACTCAAGCTTCTAAGCTTGGGGATGCTGGGGAGGCATCCCCTCTTTCTTCAACAAGTATCGATATGTTTTCGGATTCGTTTCATTCATGCGATATGTGCAAGTCTTGGAGCGTCTTTTTATTTAGGTTTTTATTTTTCTTTTTATGCACCATGCTGGTATGAGATAGTCCTTGGTTGATTTATAGAATGCTCATTGCACTTCACTTATATCTTTTGAGTATGGCTTTATAGAATGCTTCATGTGCTTCACTTATATCATTTGAAGTTTGGATTGCTTGTTTCTCTTTACATAGACAACCGCTATTTGTAGAATGCTCTTTTGCTTCACTTATATTTGTTAGAGTGTGGGCATATCTTTTGTAGAAAGAATTAAACTCTCGTGCTTCACTTATATCTATTTAGAGAGATGACAGGAACTGGTCACTCACATGGTTAGTCATAAAATCCTACATAAACTTGTAGATCGCTGAATATGATATGTTTGATTCCTTGCAATAGTTTTGCGATATAAAGATGGTGATATTAGAGTTATGCTAGTCGAGTAATTGTGAAATTGAGAAATACTTGTGTTGAGGTTTGCAAGTCCCGTAGCATGCACGTATGGTGAACCGTTATGTAACGAAGTCGGAGCATGAGGTGTTTATTGATTGTCTTCCTTATGAGTGGCGGTCGAGGACGAGTGATGGTCTTTTTCTACCAATCTATCCCCCTAGGAGCATGCGCGTAGTACTTTGTTGTGATGACTAATAGATTTTTGCAATAAGTATGTGAGTTCTTTATGACTAATGTTGAGTCCATGGATTATACGCACTCTCACCCTTCCATCATTGCTAGCCTCTTCGGTACCGTGCATTGCCCTTTCTCACCTCAAGAGTTGGTGCAAACTTCGCCGGTGCATCCAAACCCCGTGATATGATACGCTCTATCACACATAAACCTCCTTATATCTTCCTCAAAACAGCCACCATGCCTACCTATCATGGCATTTCCATAGCCATTCCGAGATATATTGTCATGCAACTTCCATCATCATCATATACATGACTTGAGCATTTATTGTCATATTGCTTTGCATGATCGTAAGATAGCTAGCATGATGTTTTCATGGCTTGTCCGTTTTTTGATGTCATTGCTACGCTAGATCATTGCACATCCCGGTACACCGTCGGAGGCATTCATATAGAGTCATACTTTGTTCTAGTATCAAGTTGTAAATAAATAGAAGTGTGATGATCATCATTAATAGAGCATTGTCCCCAAAAAAAAAGAGAAATGCCAAATAAAAAGGAAGGCCAAATAAAAAAATAAAAAATAAATAAAAAGGGGGACAATGCTACTATCCTTTTCCCACACTTGTGCTTCAAAGTAGCACCATGATCTTTATGATAGAGAGTCTCTTGTTTTGTCACTTTCATATACTAGTTGGAATTTTCATTATAGAACTTGGCTTGTATATTCCAACAATGGGCCTCCTCAAGTGCTCTAGGTCTTCGTCAGCAAGCAAGTTGGATGCACACCCACTTAGTTTCTTTTGTTGAGCTTTCATACATTTATAGCTCTAGTGCATCCGTTGCATGGCAATCCCTACTCCTTGCATTAACATCAATCGATGAGCATCTCCATAGCCCATTGATTATCCTCGTTGATGTGAGACTTTCTACCTTTTTGTCTTCTCCACATAACCCCCATCATCATATTCTATTCCACCTATAGTGCTATGTCCATGGCTCACACTCATGTATTGCATGAAAGTTGAAAAGGTTTGAGAACGTCAAAAGTATGAAACAATTTCTTGGCTTGTCATCGGGGTTGTGCATGATGTAAATATTTTGTGTGGTGAATATGGAGCATAGCCAGACTATATGATTTTGTAGGGATGAGCTTTCTTTGGCTATGTTATTCCAATAAGACATAATTCCTTGGTTGGTATGCTTGAAATATTATTGTCTTTATGTCAAAGGATAGATTATTGCTTTGAATCACTCGTGTCTTAATATTCATGCCATGATTAGACATATGATCAAGATTATGCTAGGTAGCATTCCACATCAAAAATTATCTTTTTTATCATTTACCTACTCGAGGACGAGCAGGAATTAAGCTTGGGGATGCTGATACGTCTCCGTCGTATATATAATTTTTGATTGTTCCATGCCAATATTCTACAACTTTCATATACTTTTGGCAACTTTTTATACTATTTTTGGGACTAACATATTGATCCAGTGCCCAGTGTCAGTTCCTGTTTGTTGCATGTTTTTTGTTTCGCAGAAAACCCATACCAAACGGAGTCCAAACGGAATAAAAACTGAAGGAGATTTATTTTGAAATATTTATGAATTTTGGGAAGTGGAATCATCGCGAGCCGGTGCCCGAGGGGGGCACGAGGTAGGGGGGCGCGCCCCAGGGTGTCAGGCGCGCCCCTGACCCTCGTGGCCACCCCGTAAGGAGGTTGGTGCCCTTGTTTCGCCGCAAGAAAGCTAATATCCGGATAGAGATCGTGTTAAAATTTCAGCCCAATCGGAGTTACGGATCTCCGGGAATGTAAGAAAGGGAAGAATCTAAGAACGCAGAAACAGAGAGAGACAGAGAGACAGATCCAATCTCGGAGGGGCTCTCGCCCCTCCCATGCCATGGAGGCCATGGACCAGAGGGGAAACCCTTCTCCCATCTAGGGAGGAGGTCAGGGAGGAAGAAGAAGGAGGGGGGCTCTCTCCCCCTTGCTTCCGGTGGCACCGGAGTGCCACCGGGAGCCATCATCATCACCATGATCTACACCAACACCTCCGCCATCTTCACCAACATCTCCATCACCTTCCCCCCTCTATCTACAGCTGTCCACTCTCCCGCAACCCGCTGTACCCTCTACTTGAACATGGTGCTTTATGCTTCATATTATTATCCAATGATGTGTTGCCATCCTATGATGTCTGAGTAGATTTTCGTTGTCCTATTGGTGGTTGATGAATTTCTATGATTGATTTAATTTGCTTGTGGTTATGTTGCTGTCCTTTGGTGCCCATCATATGATTGCGCGCGTGGATCACACCCTAGGGTTAGTTGTATGTTGATAGGACTATGTATTGGAGGGCAAGAGTGAAAGAAGCTTCAACCTAGCATAGAAATTGATGCATACGGGATTGAAGGGGGACCAATATATCTTAATGCTATAGTTGGGTTTTACCTTAATGAACATTAGTAGTTGAGGATGCTTGCTAATAGTTCCAATCATAAGTGCATAGAATTCTAAGTAAGGGATGGCATGCTAGCAGTGGCCTCTCCCACATAATACTTGCTATCGGTCTAGTAAAGTAGTCAATTGCTTAGGGGCAATTTCGCAACTCCTACCACCACTTTTCCACACTCGCTATATTTACTTTATTGTGTCTTTACTTAAACAGCCCCTACTTTTTATTTACATAATCTTTATTATCCTGCAAACCTATCCAACAACACCTACAAAGTACTTCTAGTTTCATACTTGTTCTAGGTAAAGCGAACATCAAGCGTGCGTAGAGTTGTATCAGTGGTCGATAGAACTTGAGGGAATATTTGTTCTACCTTTAGCTCCTCGTTGGGTTCGACACTCTTACTTATCGAAAACTGTTGCGATCCCCTATACTTGTGGGTTATCACCCCCCCCCCCCCGCCCGATTCCCCATTCATACTCCATGGGCGCCAAAACTACCTCTCCACCAACCGCGAAACCCCGGCGTCCTCCGTACGCCACCCCATCCTAGCCATCAACCTCCGCCCTCCTCCATCACGCCGGAGCCGATACGCCGACGTTGTCATCCACCGCAACGTCAACCGCAACGCCCTCCACGGCTAGTAGTTGGATCCAAGGTCAAGCCGTCCGTACCCGAGCCAGTTCAACCATGCCGTCCTGCGCCTCACCGCTGCCGCTCCAACTTCACCACCATCCACCGCACTGGAGTTGTTCCTGCTACGCCGTTCTTCGCCGCCTCTGATCTGCTTCCCCTCTGCCGACATACGACCACTGCAACACAGTCAACAATTTGGCCATGTGTTCGTCCAAGGTTGCACCCTCTTCCAGAACATCGGTTCCCCCGACAAAAAGAAGAAGATCGCCGCGACGTATAGAGGACACCACACCGGCAACCGGAAATGGTACTCCTCTTCCCTTATTCGTGCAAATCTTACGTGTCTGCTTGCATGGTATTCATCCCTCAAAAGACACTAGTTGACCGCTTCTTCTTGATACTAGAGGTTCCTAGTAACTCGCAATGCACAAGGTTTCTCCTCATATACTATTTCACCTTAGCTAGAGGTCCGTCGCCCCCTGGATTTCAACTCCTAGTCAGTTGATTCCCAATTAATGGAAGCATTCCCCGGTGTAATAGGTGCTAGTCCTCCTATTACACCGGGGAAGCAGTGCCTCGGTGTTTATCATAGGGGCGTCTGGGGCCTACAGCTGCTGGCGCCCGATCTGGAGGTCGGCCGGGATTAAAGGGATGGGGTGATGCCAAGCACGGCGGTGGTGTGAGGTCAAGGGGAGGGTGAGGCGGCGGAGGCAGGGGTCTGGGCCGGTGGTCGCTGGCGGTTCGAGAAAGATCATCAACAGTGACTGGCGGGAGGTAGATGAAGGCCATCTGCCTGTTCCTTATAGATCGGATGGTTCATAAAAAATCGACTGACCTATTTATTTTTAGTCGACTGTTATCTTGATTGGACCACATGTGGTGGTGTGTTGGAGTACCTGCATTTCCTGTGCTCATATATTACAAAATTATACGGAGTAGAATCTAATTTTGTTTAACATGCAATGTTGTAGAGCTATCATATGTCTCCTGTCATTTATTTTTCAGCCACCTACTATCTGCTACTTTTACAGTGCACTAGTTCTGCACACACTTCAGCCATACTCTCACTATTGTGTTTTTATGCAAGGGTATTTCAGACTCTGCTGCCATGAGAGAAACAGAAAAGAAAAGAGATAAGTTGCTCCAGCGTCGTACGCGGATAGGCCAGACATGTTTCAGCCTTATAAAGGGTGCAGCGTCAGCAGATGGAGACGGTAAACGTAGCTCTAGAGTTGATGACCTCGCTCGCAATGAACCACCATCCCAGGAGCTTGCTTTCACTTCGAGGTGTCATATGTGGTTGCATGCTGCATATGGTGTCTAGCTTGTATTCGAAAGGCCGAAATCGGTCTTTATTAAGATAAGGAAAGATATTTTTACATGAACCACCACTACAAAAAAAGACACATCCGTGACATTTTGGGCCGAACGAAAAAAATTTGTATCATGCTTATGACATTTCTATGACGATAATTGTGACAAAACCCAGTATCATCATAGATGTGGTGGGTTCCTACTTCTATGACAAAAAATCATGACAGAAAATGAGCTTTTCGTCCAGTGAGGGCTGAAGACGCAGCTGCATGACATTCTTTGGGCCGTCCATGACGGAAAAAACCGTGGTAAAAGCAAGGACGAGGAAAATATCAGGGGAGTTCCCGGTTACGGTGGTTGGTCGGGGCCGAGCGATGCGCGTTTCTCTCATACGTATGCACGTGTGGGCGAGGCGTTGGGCTCTAACTGGACTCGAGTGAGGCGTTGGGCTCTAAGTGAACCCGAGCGAGGCGTTGGGCTCTAATTGAACCCGAGCGATTGCACTGCAGGCTACGCGTTACTGAACCCGAGCGATCGATCGATCCCTTGCTGTTAACTGAACCCGAGTGATTCCTTCGCTACTGCTGCTAACTGAAGCCGATCGATGCTGCCTCTAGATGAATAGTGAGTGTTGTTGGGGGGGGTTGGATGAATAGTTCCCGGTGGGGGGTTGGATGAACAGGACCCCGTGGTAGTAGAGGCCGTTGCCGCTGGATGAATAGTACCTCGATCGATTAAGTCGGTGGATGAACAGGACCCCGTGGAGGACTGGTTGAATAGTAGCCGGTGGAGGGCTGGATGAGCTGTAGCCCGTGGAGGAGTGGTTGAACAGGACCCCGTGGAGAGGGCTGGTTGAACAGTAGCCGGTGGAGGAGCGCGCGGACAGGAGCTCGTGGATGAACAGTCACAGGTGGAGGCTGGAGGTGGTCGACGGTGGATGAACAGTAGCCCGTCGAGGCAGTCGACGATGGAGATGAACAGTATCCCGTGGAGTCCCGTTTTGCGGTACGCCACACCCCTCCCGATGAACAGGACCCCCATTTCGACCGCAGTGCTCCAACAGAAGTCTGTTTCCTCCGTTTTGTAGTACGCCACACCCCTCCTGATTAACAGGACCCTGTTTCCGCCGTAGGAGGTCTGTTTCCTCTGTTTTGCGGTACATCAGACCCCTCCAGATGAACAGGATTCCGTTTCAACCATGGCTGGTCAAACACAAGGCCGTTTCCTCCATTCTGCGGTACGCCAGGCCTCGTTTCCGTCGGCTGTTCCGTCCAAGCCGGTTGGCTCCCGATGAACAGCACGCGTTTCATTGCCTCCCAATTAACACGACGCATTTTGTTGCCTCCCCATGAACACGACAACGATGTGTTTTCTCCGTTCGGACCCAGCCATATATAGGAGCCCTGGCCGTACGTATGCAAGAGTAGGCGTTCGAGACCCCACCCGTATGTACGTACGTGGCCGTATTTACTTTCTTGCACCCTGTCCGATGTACGTACGTGTACATGCTACGTGTGCGCCTCTACTACGAGACGTGTGCGCCTCTACTACGAGACGTGCATGCCTCTACTATCACATGTGCCCTTCCTTACACGGCCACGGTTCATCGCTACATCCTGCAGACAGACCGACCGTCTGTACATACACGTTCGCGACCAGAATGACAATGCTACATACGCTTCGACCAGGTGGGTCCTGACTGTCAGGCACTTCCTTGCATGGAAGATGTAGCTGGTGGGTCCCAGCAGTCAGGGGCGCATCATTATTTTTTGCTCATAATATGGACGCACTTCCTTGTGTGCGAAGATGTAGCTAGTGGGTCCCAGCAGTCAGGGGGAAATTATTTTTTTTCACGAAATACGGTGGCCCGTCCGGTGGGTCCCTACTGTCAGGTGGAGGAATCATTATTTTGCGTGTAATAAGGAGGCATTTCCTTGTGTGCTGCCGTGGACCCAGCTGTCAGCCTCTCCACGTACAGTCCATGTCCGATGGATGTCGTTCGTTGACCACGTTGACCACGGCGTGCCGAGAGCACCAGGAAGGGAACAACACGGAGCCGGGGAAGACTCGACAGTGGTTGCCCACGCGGTGGGGAGTACGAGGGTTTACTGGTCCAGCTGCCGTTGCCGGAAAATAACAGGAGGTGTGGGTGAGTAGAGGAATGGCCTGGCCAGCAATGGAGTAGGGTGGGGCGGTGCGGTGCGGCCTGTGCGGCAACACAGCTGGGCACGGGAGACGGGAGTAGGTAGTCCCGCCGGTGCTGGTTTGGGCGGCTGGAGCAAGAAGACCAGAGGTTGAAGAAGCACTATGACCATTGGATGGACATCGTACGGTCTCTTCAACTAGAATCGTTTATATGGACTAAGTTGACAAAGCCCTTGGAACGTGTCAACTTAGTAGGCCCACAGGTCAGCCTCCGAAATGGTGCGCCCCAGATGTCAGGGGGAGGAATCATTTTTTGGGCGGCTGAAGCTAGAGTATCTGAGATTGAAGAAGAAGCACGACATCTGTTGGATGGACATCCAACGACCACTGCTTCTAGAACCGTGTGTTGACTATAAGTTGACAAAGCCTTGCATACGCGTCAACTTACTTTTTTTAGAGGGCGCGTCAACTTAGTAGGCCCACAAGTGTGTGGCACAGAACTTATAGCCCATTTGCGATTTGCAAGAATGTACAGCCCATTTTTTAATTTTAATGGAATTACTATAGCCCATTTACAGTTTCTTAAAAGTACATCCCATTTTCTAGCTAGGACAACGATTAATAATTTCAACCAACCGTTCAAAACAGAATTCAATAAAATTTCCCACATTTTGATGGGATCCAGAATATTTTTATCCCGAAATTTCTAGTCAGATTAAATAAAATTTCAATATAAATTTGTATTATGTAAAAATTCCAACGAAACATTGCACGCACAACAATTAATGAAATTAAAATTTTCAAAATCCAAAAAAATTATAAACTAATTACGTGTTTGGTGCATTTTTTATAGTTACTGGCTAGTTTTTATAATGACATCCCATTTATTATTTCTTAAAGCTCATTTCCTTGTTAAGCCTAATGCATCCCTCCTTGGAAAGATTTGCAGCCCAGCGGGGCGGAGAATAACAAGTTGACCTTGCCTGGGTATTCCTCAAAAAAATTATAGCTGGGCTAGCCCTTTTTAGCTTGAAATTTTTTGATATCTGGGCTGGATATCTGGCCTGGGATAGACTGGCCATAGCCCACCCAGTTAATACCCTGCTCTCCTCTGAACAACAATGAAAACATCGCTCAAGAAAAACTCTACAGTGCTCACACCTCAAAAACACAAATACTGTTCGAGCTGCTTGGTCCCAACTGTTGGCCGCTCCTTGTGCAATTATCTCGTTTATTGACTACATAGGTTGACAATGGTGTGGGACCGTGATGTCAGGAAACCAGGAGGAAGCAAAAAATATTATAGTTGTATATAATAAGGTGGCACTTGCGTACATGCGGCTATGGCCCTGGTGGGTCCCCACTGCCATCCTCTCCAATTAAAGTCATCTCCTCATTCCTCACATCCGTTGACCATGTTGACAATGCGAGATGGCGGTGCCATGGCGAGCGCAACAACTTGAAGGACGACGGGGAGGGCCTCGCGGGCCCTACTGATGGTCTGATACAGCGCCTGCTGCTCATTCGGGAAGCCAGGATCATAGGGCCACATATCCGCAATGGCATTGTTGTTCGCTTGTTCACCGGTGCTCGTTGAGGAGACGCTGGTTGTAGCACATGTCCTCCTGCACTGGTAGCTCTTCCGCCACTAGGGCGTCGAAGTGCGGCCGCACCTGCTCTATGGTGAACACGGCATGAACTGGCTTGGACAGTGGCGCCGGCTCCTGCTCGGAAGCTACATCCATCGTCTGATTGTCGATGCTCAACTCCTCGCTGGCGAGCCAGCATGTCCGGCTACTGGACCGACCCGCTGCCAAGCATGAGTCTAATAGCCATGGCCCACCCAGAACACCTCCCTCGCCCACGCGCGCTTTCCGCCTGAAACGGTCAGCGCCGCCCACCCCGCTTCCCCGTGCAAGCGATTGCTCCACCTTCAAATGACACAAGTGTCGTCCGTCCATCCGCCTGTCGCCCACATTAATGATACACGGTTGCCGAGGCGGCTACTCCGGCGCCACACGTCCGTCCCTCCACCGCCCACCATTTCTATATAAACTGCTGCACCGGCCATAGTCGTAGTCATCCGTCTCCGTTCCCTTTCTCTTGTCCACACCACTACTACCCACCATGGCTTCCTCGCGCTCCAGCGCTCTTTGGGACGGGCGGACAACGGACCACAAGGAGATGGCAGCCATTGCTGCCGACTGGCTGGCTGGCAGGCAGCCGGAGGACTACGACGTCCCAATGGATAACATGGTAGTCGATGATCCGGCGCCAAACCCCTCCTCCGTGCCATCGTCGCCGGTGCATTGCACCATGACGATCGGCGAGGCCCGTGCCCAATACATGGACACGGTGAGGCAGAAGCATGAGGAGCAGTTCCGGAGGCGCAGGCCGATGCCGCCTACAACCACCATCTCCTCTAGGAGCACCTGCAAGCAGAGGTGTAGATCGCCGTGGAGCGGGCAGAGCAGGAGGCGCTGCTCGACACGTACCGCTCCGCCCTCGAGGGCCGCCTCGAGCACTGGCAGTACCGCATGCGGGTGGCGGAGGCTGCAGCCGCCTACAAAGAGGGCGATGAAACAGGCGAGGCGCTGTTTGGCAAGACCGAGGACAAGGCAGAGGACAATGCCGGCTCCGACGAGTCACCGCTCCGCTAGCGTCAACGAGACCCTGCTCCGCTGAGGCCTCGCGGCACCAAGAACGAGGCAGAGGACACCGCCGGCTCCGCCGAGGCCCCGCCCCGCCGGCAGCGAGGCGGAGGACCTCGCCGGATTTGGCGAGGCCCTACTCCACCCAGGCCCCGCCTCGCCAACAATGAGGCAGAGGACATCGCCGACTTAGCTGAGGCCCCCCTGCCGGCAACGAGGGGGAGGATTTCCCCCGCTTCGCCGAGGCGCCACCCCGCCGGCAATGAGATAAAGGACATAGCCGGCTCCGTCGAGGCCCCACCCCGCTGCCAATGAGGCCGCGCCACATAAGAAACAAGGAAGATTGGAACAAGGTAGGTCGCCACCACTCGTGTCCAAGTAAGGCCACCGCTGCTACACTCCGGTTGAAGCCAAGCTAGGCGGGTTGACCATTGACGGCCGATTAGCTTCTTGGCGGCCACGTGGAGTCGAAGAGATATGTTGGAGAAGGACGCTGCTTCAGTTATTTAACTGCTGGTGCAGTTGGGTCATTGGCATATGGGCCCAACAGGCATCTGGGCCACACGTCAGTTATGCAACTTCACCTGCGGTTAAGTCACTGAAGCTTAGTTCACTGGAGAATAAGATTCGGTTAATTAATTATACCTCCAGTGCACCCCTTTTTAGCTGAAGAATGTATGAAATGTAATGAAATCCGGCCGTGTATGAATGAATTTAGTTCAATTAGTTCGAATTCTTGTATCACTGGAATTGGATGAACATGCAAAACAATACGTACTAGGATTATTCCCAGGGTGATCACCTTGTTTGTAGCAGTTTCACATGTACTCCATCCGGTCCTTTTTATTCTGTAGACAAGTTTTGTCTGCAGTCAAAGTATCTCTACTTTGACCAATATTTTAGAAAAGAAATATTTTACATTCACAATGTAAAATCAACTGACTTGAAAGAAATCTAATATGCAAAGTAAAAAGGAACAAATGGAGTACAAAGAGTTTGAGCTGCTTTTTAGCGTTCCTGTACATTGCAATCAAACACACAGGCTTGGCAATTCATAGAGAACATTCAAAACAATCGATGATTATTCATCTCAGCAATTCACATGTTACAGACAATATTTACTTCACAACTAAACAATAAAGAAAAATCGATCGATGATGCTGATAGCAAAGGGCGTCCCATTCGAAAATATCAAATGCATGTCTTCTTCCTAACATCAATGAGCAAAATTTGACAAGATTGTCCCATTCCAGAATGTCAAATGCGTGTTGTTTTGCATACATCAATGAGCAAACTTTGACAAGGTTTTCCCATTCCAAAATATCAAATGCCTACGATTGTGGAATGGGCAGGGTTTTCCATCAGTTCAGACATTGACATGGCACCTCGTGCTAAATAAACCAGCTGTTCTTTTTGTGCAGACCACCAAAATCAACCAAATTCGCGCGTAGCTTGTATGATTTCTCCTTTATATGTTGCAATGCCTTGAACATATCGGCACCTCCTTTCTTGTGGTGTAAATGAATGATTCGATGTATTCATGAACATTTTGTGCAGTTCCCATTGAAATCAAGCTGAGCACCCCTGTTTGCACAAATACAAAATAAGTGATTATTATAAAGCAAAATGCATTATGAATTGACAGTTTAAACAGGTGAGGGAGTCCTGGACTAAGGGGTCCTCGGGCGTCCGGCCTGTTATCTGTGGGCCGGACTGATGGGTTGTGAAGATACGAAGAATGAAGACTACACCCGTGTCCGGATGCGACTCTCCTTGGCGTGGAAGGCAAGCTTGGCGATGGAATATGTAAATTCCCTTCTTTGTAACCGACCTTGTGTCACCCTAGATCCTCCCGGTGTTTATATAAACCGGAGGACTTAGTCCGGATATAGATACTCAATACTGTAGTCATACAAGCTAGACTTCTAGGGTTTAGCCATTACGATCTCGTGGTAGATCAACTCTTGTAATACTCATATTCATCAAGATCAATCAAGCAGGAAGTAGGGTATTACCTCCATAGAGAGGGTCCGAACCTGGGTAAACATCGTGTCCCCTGTCTCCTGTTACCATCAACCTTAGACGCACAGTTCGGGACCCCCTACCCGAGATCCGCCGGTTTTGACACCAACATTGGTGCTTTCATTGATAGTTCCACTCTGCTGTTGTCACAGAGGTTGATGGCTCAACTTATCGTCAAGGAAAATATCACCTCAGGAGGAGCTCTGGCCTCGGGCCAAACCCTCCAGCTGGGTGGTTTTACCATGATCGCCCGCTCGGCCTCTGAGCCGACGAGGATGACCTCCCGAGTCATCGAAAAACGTATCTGCGTTGATTCTGAATACGCCAAACGGATGGATCCGACGGAGTTATCGTCTTTGAACGAACTCCTAGATTGCATCGCCGCCTTGGGAGTCGCTATAGACTATGATCGGATTGGGCTTAAACCCGACCAGAGAGAGATTAATTCTCCACCGATCACCCACCAGATAGCGATAGTCGAGGAGCAAGATAGCCCTTCCTCTATACTGAGGACGAATTACCTTCGGATCTCCGACCTCGAGAAGCCGGACACCTACCGGCAGAAAGACACGCCTCGTCCTCCGAACTTAGAGTCGGACAGCAGGCTTCAAAAATCAGAAGATACTCCGGAGCCCGGATTGTTCAGTCAGGAAAAACCTCAGAATCCGGATCATCGATCGGGTTAGGGTTCAGATCCAACGCCACCCACCCACCTAGACATAAGCACTCTCACGAGTATACAATAGCAGCCCCAGGAAACGGTCCACCACTTTTGGGCCAGATTGCTCCTTGCCAAGGACAAGGTCAAAGATTGCCGCGACGAGGATGCAATATCAGCATTCCGCCAAAAAAATGCAAACCCATTATGCGGCGCGGAACCGTTCTGGAGGGATGGCTTGATGGCCCATGCAAAATACACACCACACCATACACCATACCAACCCACAGCCTTTGAGCATGTTGGATACTCTAGCAGGTAGCCAAAAACAACGAGGACATCCTCACCAAAGACACCCCAGAGCAACACCCTCCAGAAGACGACAGACCCAGAATCCTGACAGTCTTTGAGACATTCACTTCAAACAATAGGCTCAAAAGGGCACTCGGCGAACTCGCCGAAGTCTGCCATATCGCAACAATAAACCCTTGGAACGACACAACGATAACCTTTAACGCTGGCGACGAACCAAAACACAGGACAGTCCGAACACCAGCAGCCTTGGTCCTCAGCCCAATTGTGGATGGCTTTCGGCTCACCAAGGTTATCATGGACGGCGGCAGTGGACTGAACCTCATCTATGAGGATGCAATACGAAAAATGGAAATAGTTAGGAGCCGCATTGAGCAAAGCAGCACGAACTTCCAAGGAATCATTCCCATTCGGGAGGCACGATGTGCGGGAAAAATCACACTCGACATGGTATTCGGCACGCCGGAGAACTATCGGTCCGAAGAGATAACCTTCCAGGTGGCCCCCTTCAACATCGGATATCATGCCCTCTTAGGGCGAGATGCATTTACGCGCTTTCAAGCAATACCCCATTACGGGTACATGAAGCTTAAGATGCCCGGGCCCAAAGGTATAATCACTCTAGTTAGTGATCCGGACATAGCACTCTGTGCCAAGAATAAAACTGCGTCCCTGGCCCTTGAGGCATTATCTGAAGCCCTTGTGGCCAAAGATTTAACCGTGCTGCGCTTCACGGTGGACAGAGATGATGTGGTCCTAGACAAATGAACCAAATCCACCTCATTCAAACCGGCAGAAGAAATAGTCAAATTCCAAGTCCATCCAACGGACCCTAAGAAGACAGCATCCATCGAAGCACAACTAGACCCGACGGTTGATGCTGCTCTCTGAGAGTTCCTGTGTGAGAATTGGGATATATTCGCCTAGCACCCTTCCGATATGCCAGGAATCCAACGCGAGTCGGCCGAACATAGCCTCAATATATTGAAGGGACACAAGCCGGTCAAGCAAACACTGTTGTGCTTTTTTGAACCCAAACGCCAAGCTATGGGGGAAGATCTAGCCAAGTTAATCGAGGCCGGATTCATTAGAGAAATAAAACATCCGGACTGGCTAGAAAATTTGGTGATGGTATCAAAGAAGGACAAATCCTGGCGCCTGTGCGTCGATTTCAAAGCCTCAACAAGGCATGCCCCAAGGATCCCTTCCCCCTCCCCCGCATCGATCAAATCATTGACGCCACCGCAGGACACGACTCATTATGTTTTCTTGACGCATATTCCGGATACCATCAAATCAAAATGAAGGAATCCAATCAAGCTGCAACAACATTCATCACCCCATATGGGCCATTCTGCTTCAACACCATGCCCTTCGGGCTCAAGAACGCTGGCGCCACATACCAACGCATGATTCAAACATGCCTGGCGAAACAGACCGACAAAACAGTTGAAGCTTATGTGGACGACGTCTCATCAAAACTAGGCATGTCGAAACACTAATAGACGATTTACATCTCACATTCGACAACCTCCGCGAGTATGACATTAAGCTCAATCCGGAAAAATGTGTTTTCAGCGTCCCTGTTGGAAAACTGCTGGGCTTCATCGTTTCCAATAGAGGAATTGTAGCAAACCCAGCCAAAATCCAAGATTTGTCACAATTGGCTAAACCAACAGACCTTAAACAAGTTCAAAAGCTCGCGGGTTGGGTAGCAGCTCTAAGCCGCTTTATCTCCATATTGGGAGAAAAGGCACTGCCACTCTATCGCCTTCTACAGCTAACCGACCACTTCGAGTGGACGGACGCGGCAACAGCCGGACTGGAGGAAATAAAAGCCCTTCTTGCGAGCAATCCAATCTTGGTCGCACCAAATGCCGGCGAACCGATGTTATTATACATAATTGGTAACGCATCAGGTGGTGAGCGCCATACTCGTCGTTGAACGAAAACAGGACGGGCATAAATTCCCGCTTCAGAAACCAGTATACTACGTATCTACTGTCCTTACACCATGCAAATCCCGATACCCTCATTATCAAAAGATAGCATACGCGGTCTTCATGGCATCCCGAAAGCTTCGCCACTACTTTCAGGAGTGTTCGATCACGGTGGCCTCCGAAGTACCACTCAATGACATTATAAACAATCGCGATGCTACGGGCCGGATTGCCAAATGGGCCATTGAGCTCCTCCCATTTGACATTACATATAAACCACGTCGAGCTATCAAATCCCAAGACCTGGCCGACTTTGTCGCCGAATGGACAAAGGCCGAACTCCCTAAAGAGTACATCACATAATCCAATTGGGTCATGTATTTCGATGGCTCCAAAATGTTGGCAGGGTTAGGAGCGGGCGTCGTTTTAACATCCCCTACTGGAGACGTCGTTCAGTACATCCTCCAAATACTATACAAAGACTCCAATAACGCAGCCGAATACGAGGCCTTATTACATAGTCTCCGCATGGTTGTCTCCATGGGCATATAACGCCTAAAGGTGCACGGGGACTCAAACCTGGCAATATCTCCAATAAATGAAACTTCGACGCCAAAGATCCGAAGATGGCAGTGTATCATAATGCAGTCATAAAAATGTCGGCCCGGTTCGAGGGGCTCGAGTTCCATCATGTGGCTCGAGAAAGTAATCAAGCGGCGGATGTTCTTGCTCATATCGGCGCCAAGCGCAACCCCGTCCCACCTAATATCTTCCTAGAATGGCTTTTTAAGCCATCCGTGGTGTGGCAGGGGGAAAACGACAATACTAGTCCGGATCCAAACATAACCCCAGATCCCGAAAACACCAACGTCGTCGGGGGCTCGACCGCCGAAATAACACCGTCGACGCATCTCATCATGGCAGTCATTGCCCCATGGACTGAAACCTTCCTGGCCTACCTTAACAGGAAGGAGCTTCCTGAGGACCAGAATGAGGCCCGCTGCATTGTCCGACATTCAAAGGCCTACAAGGTTCATGATGGAGAGCTCTATAAGAAAAGTGCTACTGGAGTCCTTCAACGATGTATATCCGAGGAAGAGGGGCGGCAGCTCTTGTCTGAAATTCATGCCGGACTCGGCGGTCTCCACGCCGCAGCTCGGGCCCTTGTTACCAAGGCCTTCCGTACAGGGCTTTATTGGCCGACGGCCCGAGCAGATGCACAGGACCTTGTCCAACAGTGCGTCGGATGCCAACTCTTTGCCATCCAAAGCCATATGCCTCCCAAGGCCTTACAAACAATCCCCATCACTTGGCGTTTTGGAGTCTGGGGGCTCGATATGGTCGGACCGCTTAAAGGAGGAAGTCATAAGAGAAAGTATCTGCTGGTCATGGTGGATAAATTCAACAAGTGGATAGAGGCCAAACCAGTCAAAACGGCCGAAGCGGGGCCAGTAATAGATTTCCTATCCGGCGTGGTACACTGTTACGGTGTCCCGCATAGTATAATCACCAATAATGGCTCCAATTTTACTGCCGATGAGGTGAAAACCTGGTGCGCTAATCTAGGCATTAAGATCGATTACGCCTTTGTCTATCACCCGTGGACAAACGATCAAGTCGAACGGGCTAATGGTCTTATTATGAGCGGCATCAAACCCAGACTAGTGCGGTCTTTGAAGGAATCGGACAAGCACTGGGTGGAGGAACTTGACTCCTTACTCTGGGGGCTGTGGACCACGCCCAACCGCACTACCAGATATACAGCCTTATTCACGGTGTATGGTGCGGAAGCAGTGTTACCTTGAGATAGTATTCATGACTCACCTCGAGTGCGTATGTACGAAGAGAGAGAAGCCGAGCTAGATCGGCATGACAGCTTAGAAACCTTGGAGGAGGAGCGCAACGTCGCAAAAGCCCGTTCCGCATATTATCAACAACAGGCTCGCAGGTACCAAAGCAGAGAAGTGTGGGCCAAGACTTATAACATTGGTGAACTCGTTCTATGCTTGCCGGAGAAGAAAAAGGACAAAATCAAGCCCAAGTGGGAGGATCCCTTCATCATTGACGAAGTTCTCACCGGAGGAGCGTACCGCCTACGTGATGCGTCAGACAATCACCTAGAGCCGAACCCCTAGAACGCGGCCAGACTACGATGATTTTATGCCTAGCACCAAACTCTGTGTTCGCTTCCTCCCTCCTGTTATTACAGTTATTTCTTTTTCCCTCTCATTTCATTTTTTACCTTTTTTCATTTTTTTTCTTCAGCCTTACGGCTTTAGTACGGCTAGACCATCCCTACCTGATGCGTACATCTCTAAATATGTACGTTCATTATACCTGGGGGCTTCTCGTACAGAAGTTTGTGACTATTCTTCGAGCATCAAGCTCAACACATATGCGTTTTTTCCATATGTACCTTTTCTTCGCCATTATATGCATCGATATGACTTAAGTTTTGGCCAAGCTGGGTTGCCTGGCTCCTGTGCTTATGCCCTACGTTCCCGTTAGTTCGGCTAGGGCATAAAGGGAGCACCTCTGTGATTGTTACTGCTGGGTCATCCGGATGTGTACCTCGGACTGGGTGAAACCAAAAGCTAGCGTTCTTAAGGGAATATTCAGTCGGCGAAGTAAAGGTGTTTCCGCATTCACTCCATTGTGAACCCCAGATGTTACTTACTCTACGATTTTTTCAATCCCGGTTTGGACATGCACATTAAATGCATGCACACCCAGGGAAAGGAACCCTTAATGGAACTATTCTCTCTGGAAGATGTTTCTTACATAATGTAATATAACATAACTAGCTGGATACACATTGTCTGTTCGAGCAATTATGACCCCTACGCCTGGTTTCCACGCATACCCCGGTATATTCTACCGCTAGGGTATTCGGAAACACTCCGCACCTTCGGGTCCAAAGGTTGAAGCGAAAAGGTCGGCGATGACAATTGTCTTTATTATCCAGCTAGAAGGAAAGTACAAAATCACTCACGACTCAAACACTTCCTCCTCTATACCAACCAAAAGGCGGTCTAATTTACAATCCTGTTGGGAATATTTGGCGGCCACCTGTACTTGGTCATATACTAAACTAATGGGAATTTCTTCCCAATTTGGCCCTAGTGGTCCGACACGGGCCATGTGATTAGGATCCAGCTTGGTATATCGCGTCTTCACCATGGCCCAGGCCTCTCGCGCACCCTATCGGCAGGCCGATATCTTCCATAGTCGGATACGCAGCCGTGCTCCCTTGAACAGCTCTACTAGCTTCTCCATGCTTCTTGGAGGGGAGTCGGATGGCCGTAAGGCCTTGGCTACACTCCGCATCGCCTGCCGAGCTTGCTCGTGCAACTGCGACAGCCCTAGCAGAAGATCACTTGATGATCCGGACACCTCCTCTTTGGGGCGTTCGTCAACACACCTGCAATTACAGCTATATCAGCTACTGCTACCTCCAAACTGTTATAAGATAAAAGCGGCCACGTACTGAATATGCCGCCTCGCAGCTTCTTGTTCTCCTTCACAGAGTCCGCTAGCTGAGCTCGCACATCTTTCAGTTCTTCGCCCAGATTGGTGTTCGAATCCTGGAGTTTCTTTTTCTCTTGAACGACTTTTGTCAATACACGCTCGCCCCCCGCTAATAGCTTTTTGGCTCCGTGTTCTTCGCTTTGAGCGGCGTGCAGCTGCTCTCGTAATTGGTCTAGTGACCCAACACAAAGATAAGCACCTAGATTCACACTATCAGTGTATCATTATGAATTCTCGATAGAGGGAAATACTCCCTCCGTTTCTTTTTAGTCTACCTATAAGATTTGGTCAAAGTCAAACTTTGTCAACTTTGATTAAGTTTATAGAAAAATATATTAAGATTCATAATATGAAATCAATATTGTTAGATGCATCATGAAATCAATTTTCATACTATATAGTTTTAGTATTGTAGATGTTGATATTTTTCAAACAAAGTTTGTCAAACTTTACATTGTTTGACTTTGACCAAATTTTATATGCAGACTAAAAAGAAACAGAGGGAGTATTACCAGGAGATGCCTTGTATTTCTCCAGTTCGGCATTGGCAGCAAGCAGCCGGCGCTGACACTTTTCTTGTTCTTGAGCTAGCAGGGTGTTCTTCTCCGTAAGCACCTGGTTGTACATTGATCCTTAAATCAGTTGTTTCAACTCCTTTAAGTCTCGGGGGCTACTGGCATATGGTTATCATAGTCAGACAAAACAAATTTACCTACACATCTTTCAAATGTTGCCTTGTGGCCCTATTAAGCCCATCTCGAGCAGCTCAAATGTATGCATCGGCCGAGCTGAAGGCGTTAAACGACTCTTCTGGAAATCAGGGTCTTGTAAAATGGCCCGGCAGGGCTGATGATTCATGGCACTCTCCACTTCTGAGTTGGTGACGGATACATCATCCGAGTCCTCGGCTGGAGGACAGTCTGGCATCATCCCCGCATCAGCCCCCATCTTCACGGCAGGATTTGAATCCTGGCTGCGGGAAGTATGGCCGCTCGAACCTCCGGATATAGTCCGGCGCACCTTTTTCCTGACACATGGAAAACGGGAAGGTCACGGTTGGGCGTGAATGCCCAGGTGCCCATTGGAAAATTCATACCTCTTCGATGAAGGCCCGGCCGTGTCTTCATTTTCTTTCCTCTTAGGAGGCTCGCCTGGTGTGGGGGACGCTCCCTGTCGGTGTCAAAACCGGCGAATCTCGGGTAGGGGGTCCCGAACTGTGCGTCTAGGCCGGATGGTAACAGGAGGCAGGGGACACGAAGTTTTACCCAGGTTCGGGCCCTCTCGATGGAGGTAAAACCCTACGTCTTGCTTGATTAGTATTGATGATAGGGGTATTACAAGAGTTCATCTACCACGAGATCAGAGAGGCTAAACCCTAGAAGCTAGCCTATGGTATGATTGTTGATGTGTACGTTGTCCTACGGACTAAAACCCTCCGGTTTATATAGACACCGGATAGGGTTAGGGTTACATAGATTCGGTTACAATGGTAGGAGATCTGAACATCCGTATCGCCAAGCTTGCCTTCCACGCCAAGGAAAATCCCTTCCGGACACGGGACGGAGTCTTCAATCTTGTATCTTCATAGTCCAGGAGTCCGGCTGAAGGTATAATTTGGCTATCCGAACACCCCCTAATCCAGGACTCCCTCAGTAGCCCCCGAACCAGGCTTCAATGACGATGAGTCTGGCGCGCAGATTGTCTTCGGCATTGCAAGGCGGGTTCTCCTCCAAATTCCGTGTACCTGTTTGAATAAAGTCCGGTTTCTTGTAGATGTTGCGCTCCTTGGCTTCTACGCCCAATAATGGCAGTTCTCCACATGTCAAACGAATATGAAAAGTCTGAGTGTTTTTACGCTCACTCCCCTAGACGCGTAAATGAGTTACCCTTTTTAAGGGGACAAGGATTTAGATCCAATCCACATCTTCTCCCCTCCACGAGTGTTCATCAGAGCACATCCGACAAAGGTCCATTCCAGCATAGCCAGCCGCCGCAACTCCTCCGCTCGCCCTTCTAGCCCTAAGCCTGGATATTGGGAGAGATGTTCTACTCCGCATAGCGAGCTAGTGACGCTTCAGACCAAGGGATTTCTCCCCCGGCCTATATGGTCCCGGTCTGAGCCGGTCTTGCCGTCTACAATGGCGGAGAGCAAGCAGAAAATGCCCCTAATCGATCCAAAGGAGAGCGGGTGTGCCTTGTCCCTTACTTAATAAGGGGGCTCAGATTTCCCATCCACCCGTTTTTCCGGGGGCTGCTGGAGTTCTACGGCCTCCAGCTTCATCATCTCACGCCTGCCTCAGTATTGCATATCGCGGGCTTTGTAGCCCTCTGCGAGCTGTTCTTGGGTATTGAAGCTCATTTCGGACTGTGGAAGGAGCTATTTGCCTCGTGCCCCGTTCCAAGAAAGGGTCAATGTATCAAGTGGGCGGAGCCGAAGTATGGCGCATCGCCGGGACCGGATATCTATCCGGAACCCCAAAGAAGGCGTCCGAAGACTGGCCCTCGGAATGGTTCTATATAGAAGACGTCCCGCTGCCGGATCCTGTCCGGATCGGCCTCCCAGAGTTCGATAGTGCTCCTTTAAAGAAGCGCCTAAGCTGGCGTCCACGGAGCCCTCGAAGGGAAAGTGACAGGACATCGTTTATCTCATGGGCCGAATAAGATTGTTGGCCCATTCCAGACTAACCATGATCGGAGTTATGGCCAAATGCATCATGCGGGGGGTGCAGCCGCTTCAGTACAGAAGCCACCCCCTGTGGGATTTCAACGAGGAGGACGACGCCACCCGCTACGGCCGTAAAGGGCCACATCCAGTTGCCGCTCTATTAAAGATCTTGTCCACTTTGTACAAGGGAGAAGTGGATGAATTTCTCTGCGTCAACCCACAGGGTGGATTCTCTATGCACATCCCCCAAGCTGGGTAAGTGGTCGCATTTACTAGCTCATCCGTTTAGTGTTCCCATTGTTAAATACTTAGTCTGATGACTTCAACGCAGGAACTGCGCCGGGCTGTTAAGGACATAAGCAGCCCGCCTCCACAACGCGAGGACCCAGGACGGTCTCTCGACCCGGCCTCTCAAGAGGATCCGGACATATCTGTGGAGCTGATTGATGGAGTGTTCCATCAATTGAGCGAGGACAACGCCTTGGTGGCCATTACGGCCGATTACCTAGGGCTAATCCGAACACCCCAGGTACCTGAGACCGAAGTCCCTGTACCCCGGACAGGGGTCCGTCCACGCGTGTTCAATTTCCTGATTGCAACCGAACTTTGCAGGGGAGGTTTCTGAGGCGGATGGTCGAACCTGCGGTGACAAACCAACCAGGGGCCGCAGGGCCCCATGGGCAGAAAAGAGGTGCAGTCCGGACCGAGGCATCAGCGCGAAGGTATGGCGCGCCTCTTTATCCAAGTTGTTATACCTTCGAGGCACATTTGACACTCGTGCCCTTTTTCAGGACAAAGAGACCTCGCCGGACTATATCCAGAGAGGCTGCTAATCACGCCTCCACCAGCCAGGCTCCAAAGCCTGGTCCGAGGGCGGAAGCGAACGCAAGGCGTGTGCCAGACATTCCTCCGACGGAGGATGCGGACGGGTTATCTGCCACCAACTCTGAGGTGGAAAGTGCCATGAACCACAGGCGCTTGCTTCACCCCAGAGGCATTAGATGCCTTCAATTCGGGAGATGCACACCTCCGTGCCGCTCAAAATGGTCTAGCCAGAGCCATGGAGCAATATGTAAAAGACATACGGGTAAGAAAATTTTGGTAAATATATATGTAGCAGTAGCCCCCGAGACTGAAAACAGTTAGAATAACTGGTTTAAGGATCATTTGAAATGCAGGTTCTTACAGAAAAGAATTCCCTACTGTCCCAGGAGCTGGAAGAGTGCAAAGCCCAACTGGAGGCCGCACTAGCCGCGGTAGGGGAGCCTAAGGAGACCCCCTCTGGTAATATATATTTCGAAAGATAAGTATGTGGCGAAGCACGGCTTTGGTACGAATCTGACATACAAAATTGCAGATGGCGCCGGATTGAATCCGGAAGGGCAACACCTCCTACGCCAACTAAAGGCTGGTGAGAGGGTGCTATTAAAGGTGATGGGGGGAAGAACGTTCTCCAAGATGCCAACACCCGGCTGGGCGTCAAGCTAAAAGATGTTCGTGCCCAGCTGTCAGACTCCGTGAAGGAGAATCAGCGGCTTGGCGCGGCATATTTAGTAAGTGCTTGAACGAACCTTTTGAAAGAAAGTTCGGCGGTGCCGTCGATTAACAGAGCAACATCCGTAGGTATGTTAACAGGTCGTCCTGCAGAGGAGATGCCCGGTTCTACGGGTGACCTTCTTCCCGAGCTCTTGCAATTGCTCGATCGAGTTCGGCAGGCGATGCGAGGCGTCACCCAGGCCCTGTGGCCATCCGTCTCCAAGCCCGAAGGTCTCGGAGATCTTGCGGAGAAGCTGAGGGGAGCACGGCGGTGCTTCCAGTTGTGGAAGATATCAACCTGCCGTCAAGGCACTAGGGAGGCCTGAGCCATGGTGAAGACGCGGTATTCACAGGCTGACCCCAACCATATGGCCGAGGTTTGTCCTGTCGGGCCCGATGGGAAGGAGATCCCTGTGAGCTTAGTATACGGCTAAGTAGAGTTGGCCACAAAGTATTCCCAGCAGGACTGTAAATTAGACAGCATGTTAGATGGTATTGAAGAGGAGTACAATCAGTCAAAATGACTATGTAATTTAATTGACATTTATAATGCCTTCTAGCCGGATTGTAGATCATTTGTCATGGCCGACCTTTTCGCTTCAGCCTCGGGACCTGACGGTCCGGAGTGTGTCCGAATTCCCATGCGGTTATATAGGAACCGGGGAATGCGTGGAGACCAGGCGTAGGGGTCATTATGGCGTGAACAGACAAGTGCCCGACTAGTTATGTTATATTACATGGTTAATAAGAAACATCTTCCAGGGAGAATAGTTCCGTTAGGGGTTCCTTTCCCTGGGAGGCATGCCCTAAAGTGCATGTCCATGCTGCGAAGAGAAACGCAGGAAAAACATTTGGGGGCACGTGGAAAAAATAAAGAAGATCGTCTTTAGTTCACCGACCGAATATTCCCTTAAGAACGCTAGCTTTCGGCTTCACCCAGTCTGAGGTACACGTCCGGTTGACCCGGCAGTAACAATCGCAGAGGTGCTCCCTTTACCGCCTAGCCGAACAATCGGGAACGTAGGGGTAAGCACAGGAGCCAGGCAACCCAGCTTGGCCAAAACTTAAGTCATATCGATGCATATAGTGGTGAATAAAAGGTACATGCGGAAGTTTGACACATGTGTTGGGCGTGAAGCCCGTAGAAATAAGCTTCTCTCAAAAGAAGCCCCCAGGTTTGCTGAGCGCCAATAGCGCGTCACTTTGTGAGCCTCTAAAGGCTATAAGAGGGAAAGAGAGAGAGAAGGAGAGAAATGTAAGACAGAAGGTACATATAAAAAATGGACAGAGTAAGGAGACGAACACAGGATCCGGCGCTAGGCATAGAATCTTCGGAGGCGGGCTGCGTTCCATGGGTTCGGCTCGAGTCGGTTATCCGATGCACTTCGCAGGCGGTACGCACCACCAGTCAGGACTTGGTCGATGATGAAGGGACCTTCCCACTTGGGCTTAAGTTTGTCCTTTTTCTTGTCCAGCAGGCATAGACCTAATTCGCCAACGTTGTAATTTTTGGCCCGTGCTTCTCTGCTTTGGTATCTTCGAGCCTGCTATTGATAAAATGCGGAACGGGCTTTTGCCACGTCGTGCTCCTCCTCTAATGCGTCCAAACTGTCCTGTCGATCGAGCTCGGCTTCTCTTTCTTCGTACATGCGCACTCGAGGTGAGTCATGAATTATGTCGCAAGGCAAAACTGCCTCAGCGTCGTACACCATGAAGAATGGTGTATATCTGGTGGTGCGATTCGGTGTGGTCCGTAGCCCCCAGAGTACGGAGTCGAGCTCCTCTACCCAGTGTGTGTTAGATTCCTTGAGGGATCGTACTAATCTGGGTTTAATGCCGCTCATGATAAGACCGTTTGCACGTTCGACCTGGCCGTTAGTCTGTGGGTGATAGACAGAAGCGTAATCGAGCTTGATGCCCAAGTTTTTGCACCAGAGTTTTACCTCGTCAGCCGTAAAGTTCGTGCCATTATTAGTGATGATGCTGTGGGGGACGCTGTAATAGTGTACAACCCCGGATATGAAGTCTATCACAGGCCCGGATTGAGCCGTCTTAACAGGCTTGGCTTCTATCCATTTGGTGAACTTATCCACCATGACGAGTAGGTATTTGTGCTTATGGGTTCCGCCTTTAAGGAGTCCAACCATATCAAGCCCCCAGACCTCAAAGGGCCAAGTGATGGGGATAGTTTGGAGGGCGGTGGGTGGCATATGGCTTTGGTTTGCAAAGAGCTAGCAACCGGTGCATCGCTGGACTAAGTCCTGAGCGTCTTCCCGGGCCGTCGGCCAATAAAAACTTGTACGGAAGGCCTTGCTTACCAGAGATCGGGCTGCAGCGTGATGACCGCCGAGTCCGGCATGGATTTCATCCAGGAGATTCCGCCCCTCCTCTTCGGAGATGCACCTTTGAAGGACTCCGGTAGTGCTTTTCTTATAAAGCTCCCCCTTGTGGACTCTGTAGGCTTTGGATCGCCGCACTATGTAGCGTGCCTCATTCTGGTCCTCGGGGAGTACCTGCCTAGTAAGGTAGGCGAGGAATGGTTCCATCCATGGGGAAATGACGGCCATTATTACGTGGGCTGAAGGTGTTACTTCAATGGCAGAGCCACCGATTGTGTCAGAATGTTCGGAGTCGGGCGGTGCGGTTGGGTCCGGGCTGTTATTGTTCGGCTCCCCTTCCCATGCCACGGATGGCTTAAAAAGCCTTTCCAAGAAGATGTTGGGGGGGACTACATCGCGTTTTGCGCCGATGCGTGCCAGGACATCTGCCGCCTGATTATTTTCCCGGGCTATATGGTGAAATTCAAGCCCCTCGAACCGAGCTGACATTTTTAGGACGACATTGCGGTAAGCGGCCATTTTCGGATCCTTGGCATCGAAGTCTCCATTTATTTGGGATATTGCAAGGTTCGAGTCCCCGCGCACCTCTAGGCATTGGATGCCCATGGATACTGCCATCCGGAGACCATGTAGAAGGGCCTCATATTCGGCTGCGTTGTTGGAGTCCGTGTACAAAATCTGTAGTACGTATTGGACTGTGTCTCCTGTGGGGGACGTCAGAACGACACCAGCCCCCAGTCCGGCCAACATTTTGGAGCCATCGAAATGCATGATCCAATTTGAATATGTGTCGTACTCTTTAGGGAGTTCGGCCTCCGTCCATTCTGCGACGAAATCGGCCAAAACTTGTGACTTGATGGCTCGTCGTGGCTTATAAGTTATGTCGAACGGGAGGAGCTCGATGGCCCATTTCACAATCCGGCCCGTAGCGTCACGGTTGTTGATAATGTCGTTAAGTGGTACTTCCGAGGCTACTGTTATTGAACACTCTTGAAAGTAGTGTCGTAGCTTCCGGGATGCCATGAATACCGCGTACGCAATCTTTTGATAATGCGGGTACCGTAATTTGCAGGGAGTGAGGACAGTGGACACCTAATAGACAGGCCTTTGAAGGGGGAATTTGTGTCCGTCCGCTTCTCGTTCGACGACTAGCACTGCGCTTACAACCTGATGTGTTGCTGCGATGTACAGTAGCATTGGTTCGCCGGTGTTTGGCGCGGCCAGGACTGGGTTTGTTGCCAGTATGGCTTTTATTTCGTCGAGTCCGGCCGTGGCTGCGTCCGTCCATTTGAAGTGTTCAGTGCGCCGAAGGAGGAGGTAAAGGGGAAGGGCCTTTTCTCCCAGGCGGGAGATAAAGCGGCTTAGAGGCGCCACACATCTGGTTAACTTTTGTATTTTTTTGAGGTCCTTTGGGATATCCAATTGCGATAGAGCTCGGATCTTGGCTGGATTTGCTTCAATTCCTCTATTTGATACAATGAAGCCCAAGAGCTTTCCGGCTGGAATGCCGAAAACGCATTTTTCCGGGTTGAGCTTGATGTCGTATATTCGGAGATTATCAAATGTGAGCCTCAAGTCGTCTACTAGAGATTCAACATGTCTTGTTTTGACGACCACATCATCTACGTATGCCTCCACTGTTTTACCGATCTGGCTTGCCAGACATGTCTGAATCATGCGCTGATATGTTGCGCCGGCGTTTTTGAGCCCGAAGGGCATCGTGTTGAAGCAAAATGGCCCGTATGGTGTTATAAATGTCGTTGCGGCTTGGTCCGGTTCCGCCATCTTGATTTGATGGTAGCCAGAATATGCGTCAAGGAAACACAACGAATCGTGTCCTATGGTAGCATCGATAATTTGATCGATGCGGGGGAGGGGGAAGGGATCCTTTGGGTAAGCCTTGTTAAGGTCTTTAAAATCAACACACAGGCGCCAGGATTTGTCCTTCTTTGGTACCATCACCAGGTTTGCTAGCCAGTCCGGATGTTTTATATCTCTAATGAATCTGGCCTCTAATAGCTTTGCGAGCTCCTCTCCCACAGCCTGTCTCTTAGGTTCGAAAAAACGCCGAAGAGCCTGTTTGACAGGTTTGAATCCTGTTTGGATATTTAAGCTGTGCTCGGCCAGCCTGCGTGGGATTGCTGGCATGTCTGAAGGGTGCCAGGCGAAGATGTCCCAATTCTCTCGTAGGAACTCTCGCAATGCGGCGTCGACATCAGGGTTTAACTGTGCCCCGATGGATGCTGTTTTATTGGGGTCCGTTGGGTGGACTTGGAATTTGACTATTTCGTCTGCTGGTTTAAAGGAGGTAGATTTGGATCTTTTATCGAGTACCACATCGTCCCTATTCACGGTAGAGCGCAGCGCAGTCAGCTCCTCAACCGCTAGGGCTCCGGATAGTGCCTCGAGGGCCAATGCGGCTGTCTTGTTTTCGGCGCGGAGTGCTACGTCCGGATCACTAGCGAGGGTGATGATCCCATTAGGCCCGGGCATCTTGAGCTTCATGTACCCGTAATGGGGTATTGCTTGGAAGATTGTGAATGCTTACCGCCCTAGCAAGGTGTGGTATCCGCTGCTGAACGGGGCCACATGGAACGTGACCTCTTCAGACCTGTAATTGTCCGGTGTGCCGAACACCACATCTAGTGTGATTTTTCCCGTACAGCGCGCTTCCCAACTGGGGATTATTCCTCTAAAGGTCGTGCTGCTTCGCATGATGCGGTTCTAGTCTATATCCATTTTTTGAAGAGTTTCCTCATAGATGAGGTTCAATCCGCTGCCGCCATCCATGAGTACCTTGGTAAGACGAAACTCGTCCACTATTGGACTGAGGACCAATGCAGCTGGTGCTCGGGCTGTTCAGAATTTAGGTTCATCACTGGCGTTAAAGGTAATGGCCGTGTCACTCCATGGGTTTATTGTTGCTACTTGGTAGACTTCGGCAAGGCTGCGGAGTGTCCTTTTTCACATATTATTTGATGCGAAGGTCTCGAAGACTGTTAATACCGTATTGGTGTCTCTGGGGTGGCTTTCTGTGGCCTCCGGGATTAGGAGGTTTTCGCCAATTTTGGCCACATGCCGGAGTATCCAACATGCTCTAAGGCTGTGAGTTGGTGTGATGTCCTCTGTACTATGAATTTTACAGGGTCCATTAAGCCATCCTTCAGTACGGTTCCATGCCCTGTAGACGGTTTTTGCCTTTTGGTGTTTGACCCGGGTGTCTGGCGATGATGCACCCATTTATTTCGGACTGGGCTTACATTAAGGGCCGGATTGTCCCAATTTTTTTTTTCAGTTTTCTGGGCGCTTACCATCGCACAGTACTTTCGTACTATGGACGCTAAGTCAACGAAGCGTGTAATATCACGGCAAAGTATGGCGTTGAGTATTCCCTTGTCTGTGCAATTATTGCAGAAGGATGAAATTGCGTCTTCCTCGCGGCAGCCCTTTATCCTGTGCATAGCCAGGAGGAATCTGGCCCAGTAATGATGTACTGTTTCTTTGGGCTCTTGCCTGATTTGGGATAGATCGCTAATGTTTGGGTGGGTGGGTGGAATTAAATACGAAGCCTTACCCCTTCTGAGGCTCAGAGGCCGAGGAATTTCCGAACTCAAAAATTTGGATTTCTGGATGTCGTCCAATGAATCCAGTCCGTCGCCTGATTCTAGGTTCAGGTCTTGAGTGATATCCTCCCCTCCGCGGACATCCAGCTTGGAGGGATCGGGAATCCGGATGTAGCGAGTCCTTAGGATAGATGAAGGGTCGCCGCACTGTCCCTCTACCACGGCAACGTGATGGGTGGCTTGGGGAGAGTTAATCTCTCTCAGATCGGTTTTAGGCCCAATCTGGTCGTAATCCGTAGCGACTCCCAGGGCGGCGAAGCGATCCAAGAGCTTTTTCATGGAGGAAAGCTCTATTGGATCTAACTGCTCGGCAAGTTCCGAGTTGACATGAAGATTGTTTTCGATGGCTCGAGAGGTCATCGTCGGCATAGAAGCCGAACAGGTGGTCATAAGAAAACCACCTAGCCGGAGGGTTTGGTCGACAGCCAAAGCTCCCTTAGCAACGGTGCCATCTTTAAAGACGGGGCGAGGCATCCTTCCTGATGGAGACGACACAGAGGGACTCTCAATGAAAGCACCAATGTCGGTGTCAAAACCGGCGGATCTCGGGTAGGGGGTCCCAAACTGTGCGTCTAGGCCGGATGGTAACAGGAGGCAGGGGACATGAAGTTTAACCCAGGTTCGGGCCCTCTCGATGGAGGTAAAACCCTACGTCCTGCTTGATTAGTATTGATGATAGGGGTATTACAAGAGTTGATCTACCACGAGATCAGATAGGCTAAACCCTAGAAGCTAGCATATGGTATGATTGTTGATGTGTACGTTGTCCTACGGACTAAAACCCTCCGGTTTATATAGACACCGGATAGGGTTAGGGTTACATAGAGTCGGTTACAATGGTAGGAGATCTGAACATCCGTATCGCCAAGCTTGCCTTCCACGCCAAGGAAAATCCCTTCCGGACATGGGACGGAGTCTTCAATCTTGTATCTTCATAGTCCAGGAGTCCAGCTGAAGGTATAATTCGGCTATCCGAACACCCCCTAATCCAGGACTCCCTCACTCCCTTCGGAGATATCCCTGGAGCGGTACGGCGCGCCGAACCCTTCCCCTTTTGAGCACAGGATAGTGCGGTGGGTGAGAAGGAAGGAGAGATCTCTTTTGGATAAGGTGTCTTTGGATTACTTACGTGTGAAGCTAGAAGGAGGCCGGGGTAATCAGCAATAATGGGTACATATGTACCGTCGTAGCTCATATGATAGAATGTTCCCTCCTCAAGCTCCACGAATATGTCCGGATCTTCTTCATATCCGGGGTGAAGATCCCGGTTGCGATTCACCGGCTGAGGGGTAGGGTCATAGATCCCCTCGACAGCCTTTCGCCATTCCTGTTAGGAGCAGATAAGACGTTGCCTGTCTACGAATGGTCCAGGGACAGGATAAAATAAGTGGGGCGAAACCTAACCCAGCTAGGAGGATTGTACATGGAAAGTCCATCTCGATATTGGAGGCGGCGGAACTCCTCCTTCTCCCCTTTATAAAGCTCAGCCAGAATCTTGGCTAGAGTGGCGGGGGTCTTCGGGCCCTTTTGGCCGTAACGTGAGGCGTCGTCTTCTCCATTATAATGCCACATGGGAAGTCCTCGGTATTGGAGTGGCTGGACCCCCCGCGTTATAGAAATTGCCATCACCTCGACTATTGACAATCCGGACTGGGCAAGCGTTTTAATCTTGCCCAGTAGCAAGCTGATCTCCACGCTATCCTCTTCCTCGAGGCTCCGAGGACGCCAGCTATGTCGCTTCTTCAGCGGAGCATTTGAAAACTCGGGGAGGCCTATGCGGATGGGGTCGGCCAGGCCGACGTCGTCGATGTAGAACCATTCGGAAGGCCACTCTTCGGGAGCTTTCTTTGGCGTGCCAGACAGGTATCCGGTCCCGGCGATGCGCCACACTTCGGCTCCTCCCACTTCAAAAATTGATCCACCTTGATTGCGAGGGACGAGGCAGAACAGTCTTCTCCATAAATCAAAATGGGCCTCGCAACCCAAGAATAGTTCGCATAGGGCGACATAACCCGCAATGTGGAGGATGGAGCCGCGGGTGAAATTGTGCAGCTGGAGGCCATAGTACTCCAGCAGCCCTCGGAGGAATGGGTGAATTGGAAACCCCACTCTGCTCAGCAAATAGGGGACGAAGCACACCCGTTCTCCCGTAGACAGATTGAGAAAATCCTCTACCTGGGTTTTGCCATTGAAGGAGGCCGACCCTGCTCGAATAGGGACCAGATCTGCTGGAGGGAGAAATCCCTGCGTTTGCAGCTTCGCCAATCGGCTATGGGACACATAGCACCTATCCCACTCACCTCTCTCTAGGTTGGAACGGGAAGAGGAGCTGGGATTGTTGAACATGTTGGAATGGTCTTGCCTGGCGGTCTCTGAGGATTTTCTCCGCTTGGTGCTGAAAGGATCTGAGATCCAATCTCTTTAAATAGATGCTCTTCCTTTCAGGACTGGGGTGTTATTTGCAAAACATACCCTGACTGTCCGCATACACTCGACACGTGGAAAATGAGGACATTAAGCGCATAGAAGCCGAGGGGAGATATTGAATCTACGGCCGAATACACTACTTGGAAATCATTAAAGGAGGAACCCGCCTTGCAATACCGAAGACAATCTGTGAGCCGAACACCTCGCTATTGAAGACTGGTTCAGGGGCTACTGAGGGAGTCCTGGACAAAGGGGTCCTCGGGCGTCCGACCTGTTATCTATGGGCCAGACTAATGTTCTATGAAGATACGAAGACCGAAGACTACACCCGTGTCCGGATAGGACTCTCCTTGGCGTGGAAGGCAAGCTTGGCGCCGGAATATGTAAATTCCCTTCTTTGTAACCGACCTTGTGTAACCCTAGATCCTCCCGGTGTCTATATAAACTAGAGGACTTAGTCCGGATATAGATACTCAATAGCGTAGTCATACAGGCTAGACTTCTAGGGTTTAGCCATTACTATCTCGTGGTAGATCAACTCTTGTAATACTCATATTCATCAAGATCAATCAAGCAGGAAGTAGGGTATTACCTCCATAGAGAGGGCCCGAACCTGGGTAAACATCGTGTCCCCTGTCTCTTGTAACCATCAACCTTAGACGCACAGTTCGGGACCCCCTACCCGAGATCCGCCGGTTTTGACACCGACAACAGGCACCTACATGGTCCATGTAGAGCACACTTTAAAAAAATGGAACTCACCGGAAAGAATCCTAGAACAACATTGTACTTGCGAACTACAGCAGAAAAGACGGAGATATGTCAGTCCTTCCGAGCTGAAGTTAGTTTGGTCTTGCGGGGAGTAATGTAACCATCCTTCAACTGCTCCTTCTGATGAGAAGATAGACAGGGCTTCTTCATCCTAGCATAATCGGAACTAGTCACTTCATGTACTCCATATTCTTCTTCAGAGGAGGATGATCCTGTTATGCAAATACAAGAGGACAACTAAATGCTAACATCCCTGTTTGCCCGAAAAAAGGAAAGGAAATATTTAAAACAACACAGATGAAGCAATTCTCAAGGACAATACCACTTTCTCATGACAGTATCTAAACAGTAGCACAACACCAATTGAGATGACAAAGCTCAATCATATGGATGAAATCCGTGGGGAGTAACAACCTTTTTTAGGAGGCTTATTGTGTAGAGCATACAGATCAAGCAATTCTCCGGAATCATCTGTTGTTATCTACTGTGGTTGCCATGCTTACTATATACTCCTCGATTAGTTTAATGTTTCCAACATCTTTTGGTGCAGTTCCACTAAAATATATGGTATCTTCAAAGAAGATCCCTGTTTGCACAAGTAGAGATAATTACATATTACATTAAGAGTGGCATCAAGTCAGTGGAAAAACAATTTCTCGTTCTAGCCATAGCAATAAATTAAGATGCAAAAGTATATCATTACTTGTGTCATCACAGTTCCAGTGCTTCATTATAGCACCGGGAGTTGATTTTTGTTTTTCTTCTGCTTGTTCTTCCCCTTCATCACTTGGATCAATAACAGACAAGCTTCGCCTTCAATGTAAGATTTGGCATGTCAATTAGGGAGCACAAGTATAGCACTAAACAACGTCATTAATTTTCTGATGAAAGTCGCAAAATACAGGCCAAAAGTTGTGCAATGTCCTTATCTTACCTCAATGGGATATTACGGTGCACATAAGATTGGAAGTCTTATCTCCATTTCTGCAGTTCACTAAAATCAAGCAACATTATCGTACAAGTAGCACAACATATGAAAGCACATTGCACAATCATGTGAAAGAAGGCTAGTACCGACCTCTCATGACGCGGAATTCAAACAACTCACAAGAAGAAGATCTAAACCAAATTTGCCAACACGGATAGGACGATCTCCTCTTGTGCAGTTCCACTAAGATCAAGCAATCAAGCAAACACTCTTAAAACAAAAGTGTTTTGTGTAGTGCAACAAAAGGTCACAATAGCAACGAGGTGAAGTAGATAACCCTTTTAGCATGTCATTTAATAACCCCTAGTCCATGTATAGTCCTTGGAACCAAGCAGGTAGGGACTATGGACTTTTTAGTTGGGACTAGAAAAAAGTCCTAGGACTTTTTAACCAAACAGGGCCGTAGATTAACAACAGCTAAAGAGTTGCCAGGGACAATGGACTCACCATCACCATGTGCATCTACCGATGTATGAAGGGGTGATGCACAGTCTGTTGCAACAAAGAACAAACAACCAAGGAGCATATTTGTGTTGGTCCCAGTTTTGTTATCTTTAGACACCTTTCCCTATGTGAGCGCAGCAAATCTAGTCCTGCTAAAACTTTACAGCCTTGTCCCCCAAAACAAAAAGATCAGTTCGTCACAGATGTGCGTACTGCGTTTTTCATTGTTTTGCCTTTTCGACCAAGGTAGGTGTTGGATAGCCAGTCTGTACTAGTACTTCCCCCTTCCATTCCTCTTTGAACCACGTCCTAGATTCGTGATATACAACTTTCCCCACTACTTCCCCCCTCCCTTTCCTCTTTGAACCACGTCCTAGATTCATGCTATACAACTTTCCCACTACTTTCCCCCCTTCCTTTACTTTTTGAACCATGTCGTAGATTCATGTGATACAACTTTCCCCACTACTTCCCCCCATTCATTTCCTCTTTGAACCACGTCCTAGATTCATGCTATACAACTTTCCCCACTACTTTCACGTTTGATCCAACACCAAGATTCGAGTACAGAAGCGGAATAAGTAAATTATACCTTAAGGTTCTTGGGGTGTGGTTCGGTGGGTGACCGGAGGCCGTTCTGCCCACACTATGTACGGCAGCGAGGAAGAAGGGGTCGGAGGCCCTCCCGCGCCGCCACTGGGTGAAAGGGAACAGCTGCGCCGGTAGTGGATTCCCTCCCTCACCGACGACGACAACGTTAAGCCTCCTTCCCTTCCTGGTAGACGGATCCTGTCGGCACTTTGACCAGCAGTGAGGGGGAGAGAGAGAGGCCAATGAAGTCTTATTTAGATCTGGAGAGAGGGTGAGAGAGTGTGAAGAGAGCAACTACAAGCACTGAGGCTCCAGTGTGTATAGATATAGTGGAGACAGTGTGTGAAGACTGCAAACCCTAGAAAATAAGCGTCGAGGTTGTATCCATCCATTTTGACCAGTCAAAGAATCCTCCTGGCACCGCCCCAGATCACTTTCTCTCTCTATCATGCGGGGCCTACCTGTCATTGGGTGGAAGAAAGAAGTCGAACAAAAACAAAATTATGCTCAAGTGTGGTTATCAAACCCGAGACCTCTAGTTTGATGAGTGAACAGGCTAACCAGTTACACCACCCTCACGTTATGTTTAACGAGAGGAAAGTAACCTTTTATACATTTCTGCATCATGTGACAAGCATGCCGTGTTTTTTGTGTGTGGGAGGCATTGGGATTTAAATCATGATCGTGTCATGTGGCTTTGGTGGTAAGGTCTTTTGGGATTAAAAGCAGTGTTGGTAGTACAGAAATAATGCAGCCTTAGTCACCTTACCTCTCTCCACGTAGTACGTTGGATCCCACCAGTCAGAGGGTGAAACAAACAAATTAATAAGAAAAAGGTTAGTACGCGAAATACAAATTAATATAATTTTGTGTGACATGCATGAACATTTTGTTAGTTCAATCAATGGTCAAAATTTGACACGAAATACAATGGGGACCAATAAACTAGGACGGGGGTAGTACGCGCAGTTTGCCGTCGAAAGTGGGCCAATCTGGCTCTCCTGAGCTAACAAGGTTTTTCTAGCCCACCCAAGCTAGCTGGCCCACAAAAGCTAGCATATTTTAACAGTTCCAAACACCTAACCTTGCCCGGCTAGGCTATAAACTGTTCTTGCTAAGGATCCAAACGCTCCCTAAGTAACTCGCACGATATTCCTATTCTATGAACCTGTGTGTGTGTGTGTGCGTGTGTGTGTGTGTTTAACGGCATGTATGTGTTAGAGAGAGTGACACATCGACCTACTCCTACAGAGAGATAGTGTGTAGTGTACGATTTAGCCGTGAGAGTCGATGCATCCTCTCATTTCCGGGCGTCCGGTCAGAACAGGCGGACCGCTGCCACGCCCGCTCCTGACTAGCCTGGCCCACCCAAAGCCGCTCCATCGCTCGTGCGCGCTTCCCGCACGAAACGGTCAGCGCCGCTCCAAAGAATTGGTGTTGCATTCATGCCCGGGCAGAGCGGACGTGACCTCTCACTGGCGCCTGCGTTGAAGAGAGAAGCGGATTCAAGAGTGATGGTTGCTTCGTCCGTCCAACTTACTGATGGGTCTATGTGATTTGACAACTCATTCCTCATTATTACTGAGGTGGTAGGACTGATGGATGTCCCAAGCTTTCGGCGAAAGGAGGTACTCCTAGATTACAACTTTCTCCACTCTTACAGCGGAGGAGTGCGAGAGCAGTGAAAACACGCAGGCTTAGTGATTACATGGCCCACCTCACATTATCACCATATTTTCTGGACACCGTGCGACACCTAACTCTTTACATAGTACTAGTATAGTACATACTGTAATTTATCAGCGAGATAAATTTGTACAATGATATGAAGCTTCCAGCTTCTGTTTCATGTATCTTGCGTCCAAGGTTGCCCGTTGCAACATTTCATCAAATACAAAGGAGACTAACATGCATGCTATTGCATCTCAATGATTGACAGATCATAGCCAATATGTACTCCCTCTGTTCCAAAATAAGTGTCTCAACTTTATGCAACCTTTAGTACAAACTTGTACTACTACTAAAGTTGACACTTGTTTTGGAACAGAGACAGCTAAAGAAAAAATGATCCATGCAGTCCCTAGCCCTTGAACCGTAAACCCTAACCAGGATTTAATTTGCTGGCAACGTTGGAGCTTCTGAAGAAATCAAGTTTGCAACCCTTTGACCATCGGATCATTTTGTGTAGTTTCACCAAAATCGAGATGAGCATCCCTGTGGCAAAGAAATTGAAGAAGCGTGATTAGAATAAGATTACTGGGACTAGTTGATGAGACATAAACTCATCAAAAATACAGTACGTAAAAGCCAGTAGAGGTATGTGCGCGGCAAAGAAGTAGAGAAATATCCACATGGAGTGATGTGGGCAGCTGTAGCAGTGGTGCAAGCCGGCTGTAAAGGGAGTTGTACCTGAGGGATGTCGGGACATAGCTCAACCTAGAGGAGGGCGGCAGGAGGCGGCAACTACACACGCCGTGGTAGTGAGCAAGGGATGAAGGCAACTTCACCGGCTTTGTGAGAAAGAACGGCGGGGACCCCTAATCGGGACGTGCCGACAGTGGGTTTTCGCCGTCGGTGACGGTGACCGCATCTACACTAAGGCCTCCTTTGGTTTGTAGGAATTCTGTAGGATAGGATTTGCAAAGGAAAATTCCTTTGGAGCCCTTTGGTTTGTAGGAATGGATTCCTATTCCTATGTAGGATAGGAATCAATCCTTCACATTTTGGAGGAAAAAAACATTAGCCTAGACTCAATGGAAAAAATCCTATCCTATGCACCAAATGACATCTCTTTCTCTATAGGAATTGACATACATGTCCTCTCACTTCCTATGATCTTCCTATTCCTATAAAATTCCTATCCTATGAACCAAAGAAGGCCTAAGCATCCACCCCTTCCCCCGGCGGGCGTGATCCGCCAGGATGTAGAGATGTGGCCACAGTAGTTTTGTGCGAGGGAGTGTGAAGAGAGCAACCCCAGCAAGCAACCGTGTAGGCTCGTCCTGGCTGTGTATATAGTGGAGCGGTTTCCTTTTCTCTCCATATGAACCTATTTATATTGCGTATGTGCCACCGAAGAAAAAAACTTTATTTATAAATGACACGGCACCGTTCATGTGTGGTTCCCGACCCTCCATTATTGATAAGTGAGTAACTACTACTAGACGTGTCAAATTATCACGTGGGCTACATCATCTTACAGAAATGAGCTCCATCGTGTCACGTGTGTGGTTGGGGAAGACGCAAAAGACGCAAAGAGTGCTACTAGTACACTACGTGTGTGGGTGCGTGCACCTCTTCTCTTCAAGCATGGTTATTAAAAGTATAGCCCACTATTGTACTACCACGCGGTTATTATATATGGGCAAAGAGTATAGGCAGTAATAATGACTAATAAGCCGTGAAATCACGAGGCCCACCTTTCTCTATGTTTGACCGAGGAAGCAGCCATCATTTCACTCCTTGTTGAATATCCATCCGCTGCTACCTCCGCGAATAAATAAAAATCCGCTTCTACCTCCGTAACATGGTTAATAAATAGCCATGTCAATCACGACGTATAAATATCATTCACTGATACAATAGGGCTGGATCTAAGGCTGGTGATTTTCTTTACTTTGTCTCTTTCTTTTTTTGTCTCATTTACTCATTTTACATAGGAGCGCGTGTAGAGGATGGCTATTCCTTTTGATGGGACTTCTTCATGGGGTTTAAGACTAAGGCTGGTCATAGTGGGGAGTAACTTAGACTAGTAACATGCTTTTGTTACTAGTCCATGTTACTACCTTCATAATGGGTAGTAACATATAGATGGTAACATACAAACCTTCATTAATTGAGACATAGACTCATTTTACCTCAGGGTGTGTTATGTTACAGTAACATATTATGTTACCACAAGCATCTCTTCCCTCATTAACTCCATGGCACATAAGCAAATTTGTCTTTGGATGTGTCATGTTACTACATAAGTTACTCCCACTATGACTAGCCTAAGCAGCTCCGAATTATGCCCACTGCCCACCACTCTAAATCGTGCCATCTATGATAGGGAGTAGTCCCATTGCAACAATGAGGTCCACTAGGTCTAGCACGTCATGTAAGAAGAGACTGTCACGCAAAACATACATCTTGTTGCCTTCTTCCTCGTATAGTACGTACCACTGGTACGTACTACTAGTACTACTAGTACTCGTTCTCCTATAAACCTTGCGCTTGGCATCTCCAAAATATTATCCTTGCGATTGGCTCCTCGCCTCTTCGGGAAGTCGAGCAATAATTGTACTGCAGTATATATCGTTCTGGCTATATGAGACCAAACGAATTGCTGCATGTCCACCACGTGGGCGAGGGAGAGTGTGTACTATTACGTCCGTTTCAATATTGACTACATATGGAGCAAAATGAGTGAATCTACACTCTAAAATACGTCTATATACATTAGTGTCTGGAGTATGTACTAGTAGTTCATATTGAAATCTACTAAAGGACATATATTCCAAACAATATGATAATCTCTCTAACTAAGGTAGGGACGAGGAGTAAACGGAGGGAGTAGTAAAATTTTCTCCTCATCCTGCGAGCCACCACGTGCGTGGGCGAGGGAGCGGGCGTAAGGCGTAGTAAGCAAGCTTCACCTCGTCCTGCGATCCACCGCGCCCGTGGGCGGGGAGACGCCGTACTAAGCAAGCTTCTCCTCGTTCTGTGAGTTGACAGGACACATCAAAAGTAATACGCACAGAGCATCCTGAGTGTATAGGGCATTGCCTCTAAGGTAGGCCCCACATGGTTTGCCTCTTTTTTAACATAACGTGTCAAGTCGCAATTTGTTTGCTCCATCAAGTGGACAACCAGTACACGTGTCAAATTACCACGTGGGCTTCCTTTTCATACAGAAATGAGCTCCACCATGTACCCGTGTGGGTGTGGTTGGGAAAGAGACGGGAGTACGTGCGCCGTGCGTGCACCTCTTCTCTTCGTGCACGTCCCCCGCCTACGTGGATGTGTGTGAGAGAGATACAAACCTAGACAGATGGTGTGTGCGTTCATGAAACATCAAAAATTTGACACATGCAATGTGTGTGAAATAGGGGCCTATCGATATCATATATAGAGGGGGTGATCCTGAGAAGAGAGGGAGGGGTCATAGATATTGATAGAGTCGAAGAGAGGATCAAGTGGGTTGGTGCGAGATTGATACATCTCCAACGTATCTATAATTTTTTATTGTTCCATGCTATTATATTATCTGTTTTGGATGTTTAATGGGCTTTGTTATGCACTTCTATATTATTTTTGGGACTAACCTACTAACCAAAGGCCCAGTGCAAATTGCTGTTATTTTTGCCTATTTCAGTGTTTCGCGGAAAAGGAATACCAAACGGAATCCAAACAGAATGAAACCTCCGGGAGAGTTACTTTTGGAACAAACGCAATCCAGGAGACTTGGAGTGGACGTCAAGGAAGCAACGAGGCGGGCACGAGGTAGGAGGGCGCGCCCCCACCCTCATGAGCCCCTCGTGGCTCCACCGACCTACTTCTTTCGCCTATATATACTCATATACCCCGAAAACATCCGAGAGCACCATGAAATCCTATTTCCACCGCCGCAACCTTCTGTACCCATGAGATCCCATCTTGGGGCCTTTTCCGACGCTCCGCCGGAGGGGGAATCGATCACGGAGGGCTTCTACATCAACACCATAGCCTCTCCGATGATGTCTGAGTAGTTTACCACAGACCTTCGGGTCCATAGTTATTAGCTAGATGGCTTCTTCTCTCTCTTTGGATCTCAATACAAAGTTCTCCTCGATTCTCTTGGAGATCTATTCGATGTAATTCTTTTTGCAGTCTGTTCGTTGAGATCCGATGAATTGTAGGTTTATGTCAAGATTATCTATGAACAATATTTGATTCTTCTCTGAATTCTTTTATGCATGATTTAATATCTTTGCAAGTCTCTTTGAATTATCAGTTTGGTTTGGCCTACTAGATTGATCTTTCTTGCAATGGGAGAAGTGCTTAGCTTTGGTTTCAATCTTGCGGTGTCCTTTCCCAGTGACAGTAGGGGCAGCAAGGCACGTATTGTATTGTTGCCATCGAGGATAAAAAGATGGGGTTTATATCATATTGCTTTAGTTTATCCCTCTACATCATTTCATCTTGCCTAATGCATTACTTTGTTCTTATGAACTTAATATTCTAGATGCATACTGGATAGAGGTCGATGTGTGGAGTAATAGTAGTACATGCAGAATTGTTTCGGTCTACTTGTCGCGGACGTGATGCCTATATACATGATCATGCCTAGATATTCTCATAACTATGCGCTTTTCTATCAATTGCTCGACGGTAATTTGTTCACCCACCGTAGAATTTGCTATCTTGAGAGAAGCCACTAGTGAAACCTATGGCCCCCGGGTCTATCTTCCATCATATTATTTTCCTATCTACTTTCTATTTCTGCTGCCTTTTATTTTGCAATCTTTATTTTCCAATCTATACAACAAAAATAACAAAAATATTTATCTTATTATCTTTATCAGATCTCACTTTTGCAAGTGGTCGTGAAGGGATTGGCAACCCCTTTACCGCGTTGGTTGCAAGGTTCTTATTTGTTTGTGCAGGTTCGAGAGACTTGCGTGTAGTCTCCTACTGGATTGCTACCTTGGTTCTCAAAAACTGAGGGAAATACTTACGCTACTTTGCTGCATCACCCTTTCCTCTTCAAGGGAAAACCAACGCATGCTCAAGAGGTAGCAGAGATCGATGAAGAGAGCCATCGAAATTGTGTGTGCACAAGTCAAAGATATAGGGCGACTAACTTACCAGAACGTCGGAGGGCACAGGGCAAGTTTGTGTGTGGCAGGGAGACATGACTAGAGCGCTCGATGTATCGGTGTGTGTAGGGGTGAGGCAGAGGCCTAACTAGAGAGGTAGAACGACTCGTATATGTGTTGAGAAGGAGAGACCCAGCTATGTCTTGAGGGAGATCAGTCGACGTCCATACATAACTAAAGGAAGGGAAATAGGTTGGATAGTGAGAGAGGAGAGATAGGGGGAGGGAGAGGGGTAGAGTGATGGATGTGTGATGGAGTTGCTTCTCGAAGATGGTGGGAGAGGCCTACTAGACAAACTGAGGGTAGAACTGCAATAATATCAATAAGAGTGGGGATGTGTTTCTGTGTGTGCCTTGCGTGATAGATGTGTCAGGACGCATGGATGAATGATGAAGGGGAACCATGTGTTTGGTAAGAAAACCTAACTAGATCGGTAGATCAATTGTTGTTTGTCGAAGGAAGGGAGAAACATAACTAATGAGGTAGATCGATCAACGCGTGGGGGAAAACAAGTTATAAGGACCTAGCTAGCTATATGTATAGTGGGAGATCAGTCGGTGTACATCCATTTGTTAGAGGAAAATAAGGCCCAGCGAGATAGATAGACAAAGAGAATGGAGCTAGGAGGTGGTGCTAGATGCCGAGCTACTAGCTAGATAGGGGGAGGAGTGTGCGATTGTGAGATCGATGAAAATAGGGGTGAGAGTTTACACGTGTATGGGACCGTATGAGAGACACGAGGCATGGACACAGAAAGGAGGAGATGGAAGGTGTGTGTGTGTGTATGTGTATGTTGTAGGCAGACATCGCTGGAGAGGTTTATTGATCGGTGTGTCTCAGAAATGAGTTGTGGAGACTGTGGGAGAACGACCTAAAAAAAGAATGTGCGCGATGGATAGAATGTTGAGGGAGGGGGCGAGGAGGGCATGTGCATGCACAAGTGAAAGTTAGTGCTAGCTACAAAGGTTAGAGGATTGTGTGGGTGTAAGAGACTAACCAAGATGATAATTCGATATGAAAGTGGATTCATATATTTGAATAGGAGATCATAGTGTTAGAAACATATGCATGCATGAATACAGCAGTGATACGCGTGTTGTGGTTTTGCACATGTTATACCATAACGTGATAATGCATGGTGTTTGCAACTCACAGCTAAATGTCGAACAATCTAAACCATACTATACATCGAAGAATCTCACATTTTATTTGAATTTGTGATAATGTGTGGTGTTTGCAGCTTACAACTAAATATCAAACAATCTAAACAATATTATATATCGAACAATCTCACATTTTATTTGAATTTGTGGTAATGTGTGGCGTTTGCAACTCAAATCTAAATACTTGTTGGAGTAGGGGGTGGGGCACCATACATTATGTGATAAACACATTATACATATGAGATATGGTTTAGATTATGAAGATCTAGCTAGAGCTTGAAATGTACAGTGATTTGAAATCAACATAAAGTGGATTCAAAAAATCGAGTTCAAGTTCATATAGTACACATAGTTCATATCTAACTCGATAGTCATCATGTGGTGCGCTGTGAAGATAATACACAAACGATAGTTTAACTTAACAATGATGATGATTGTAAATCTTATTAAAATAGAGAAACAAATTCAAATGGTTTGACTTCACAACAATCATTATTGCAGATCTTATTCAAATAGAGAAATGAATTCAAATTTAGTTCATATTGAAGCGGTAGTATATACGTTTGGAATGCACTAAAACGTTCATTTGTGTAGCAGGTTGCATGCATTATACACGTAGCGAACTATTTTAGTTGAACATAACATGATTCAAAGTTTTGAATGGCATTTGTAGTGCGAATTGATTTGGTACAGTACACGGGACTAGACTCTCTTGTGTGGTGCGAATTGATTTCTTTTTGTTTTTTCGTCGACGGAAGTGCGAATTGATTTGGTACAGTACACGTTAGGCTTGTCCGGAAATTTCAACCTGTGCCTTGTTAACCCAAAATATTTAAGATACTTCTTTGTCTCGTTGTGCTCCAAAAACTCCCACCATCTCAACCCGCGCCTTGCTATCCCAAAATTACAACGCGCGCGAAAACTCCAACCTCCTGCAAAATCCCAACACGCGAAATGCCCGTGATACCCCTGAACCGAAAGAACCGCCTAGTACAAATCGGTGGGGGTACTTCCGTAACTTACCCCACATTTCGGACAAGCGGGTCCCTAAGCCATGGTTCCCCACTCCCATCCCATCAGCCCACCCATTTGTACAACGAGGCCGCGAAAACCCGCGAAGCCCCACACCCTCCTTCGTCCACCACCCAGCCGGAGCCTCTTTCCCGACGATGTCATCCATAGAAACACCTCGGCGTCCCTCATCCACCATACCGGATGAGGATCCGTCGTCGATCTCGTCATCCCGCCGGTTCGGCCACCCCGTCCTCCACCTCCAAGGAGCTGCCCCGATGTTCCCCTCGTCTTTCGCGCCACCTCTATTCCCACACCGCCGTATTCACCTGCACCACTGGAAGAGCATCATCATCACCGTTTCCTTGGTTGAAGCTGAGGCCTAATCGGCGCCACCAAAGCGGTTGTACACTAATCGCCGCATTTTCTTCTTCATTTGATCTCACGGTACTGTCGGCGCTCGGTCCCGAGCCGACACGGCGCGGCTCCATGCACGGCGGCGTCGCCGGCCACTTCCTCCAAGACATTGCTCCCTCGGTGGCGACGTCCACATTAGTAGGAGCTACTGCTACTTTAGCTCTCGCTCGCACTGCTACTCTGCTCTTGCTCTCGGTCCCCTGCTTGGTCTACTCTTGCTATTGCTCTTGCTCTTGCTCGTGATGTTGCTCTCGCTCTTGCTCTTGCTTGTGATGCTACTCCGATTTAGCTACACTTCAGTCGACTGAATCGACTTTTGGGTCAGTCAATTTTCAGGGAGGGGGCTCGCCGGAGTTAAGGAAGAACCAGCCGCAGCGGGGGGGGGGGGGGCTCGCCAGAGAGGTACCCCACTATCTATCTTAGGGTTCATGGTGGGGGCGGTGGTCGCCGGCGGTGGTGGGGCGGTGGTGTGGGGATCACCGGAGAAAAAGCTCGGCACGGGGGGCCTAGAGGGATGGCTGGGGCGGTGGCGGACCGGCGGGGGGGAGTGGTTTCGGGGCGGGCGAGGCGGCGCACCACCGGCAGCGGGCGGGGGGCGGCTGTTTGGCTGGTGGTGGCTGGCGGCTCAGGGTAGCCTCACCTGATGATGCTACACGACCAGCTTCCCCGGCTCTCGCACGCGCTGCTACTGCTTTTCTACTACTAGTGCGTTCAGTTTCGACAGTAAAATTCAATTTCGACAGCAAAATTCAGTTTCGACAGTTATGTTCAGTTTCGGTAGTTAAATTCAGTTTTGACAGTTAAGTCAGAGATGAACGGCTGATGTATTTTACATCTAGCACTTTGTGGTTATGTATTTTACGTCATCTATTGGAGATGCTATTAGAATTCCACTCAGGTTAACGTTGTCTCTCTTGTCCTGCTTCAGCCTCGGCGTCGTACAACTCACCGGAGCTGCTCCAACGACGAAACCCTCCATCACAGCGGAGCAGTACCCCGGGCTCCATCTCCAAACGCCTAAGATCTTCTTCCCCTCCTCCGACAGCCAAGTCAGCCAGAGCATCCTCACCGACCAACCCAATCACGCTGAGATCGACATGGCTTCGCCAAAGAGGTTGTACACTTGTTGCATCTGTTTTTTATTCTACATGTTATATATACTAGATCATTGATGGCGCGCGTTGCCGCACCCGTCCATTTTGACGATAGAATGATAGGAATTGTCGTAATGTATAGAGGCAAAAGCTAAAGAAACCAAAATATGAAGTATATGGAAACTAAGATATGCTGAAATAAGATGTTCCAAGCAGGTTTCCCTTTTTCTTTTGATATGAGAGGCACTCCAATCAGTAGTAAGTAGAAAATGAAAGGAGAAAATACGTTTTGTTCACAATAAGAATAATTGAAAATGCCCATCAATTGAACTCTTTTGTTTCAGCTTATATATATGATGACATACTAAATATCTCCATAAGCCTGCCTCTAGATCACCCGTTCAAAGTACGAGCAACTTCTCCATCCAATAACACTTGTAGTTGATATTATAGTCGATAGATCGCTTTTCGGTTACAATGCGAAGAGGAGGATTCTCCATAGTTTGTAGTATTTAGCAGTTACCATCAAATGAAAACATTAGAAGGCTGCATAAAATGTGCACATGACTCTTAAACATGTTGTGATTTGGAGAGAGGCATGTGCTGCAAAGCCTGAATATTAGGATATATTCATGTGAAAGGATCCTAGATTTTTGTACTCAAGGCTATTGATTCCAAAATCCTTTTTTGTAATTATTCATCCTGCATAAATAATAACAATATTATTTTTAGGTTAGATTGATAAACGAAATACAAAGAGTATCAAAAGAAAATGGATAACAATTATTTGTTATCACCTACCTTTCAGAGCTTCAGCGCCGGTTGTTGATCGGCCTTCACATACTGTTACTTCCAATGTCGAGAACATGAAAAACAAAATAATTGCAATTAAGTGAGATGTTGGTAGGTTGCAAAATTATAGAGCTAAGAAATCTAGCAATCATATCGATGCTCGAATGCCAGAAACCTTTTCTTTGGTAATCATACATGAAATTGGATCACATGGTTTAGAGAGAGATAATCTCCCTGACGATGGTGTCATGGTGATATATACGGTAACATGAATTTAAGATGTTGATAAGAATATCATATATTGTGCAACATAATTGACTAATTCTAGCATATATATATATATTCATTGTTTGCTTTTATTGTCAAAACAATCCATTGGTTTTCTTTTAGTCTCTTAATGTGCAGAAGAGTGGAACAGAAATGCAAGAAAACAGAAAACGGAAATACAAAAGGTAGATGAAAAACACTACCTAGAGATCAAATTATTATATTTGGATTGCAAAGTAATGAATCCAGCATCACGTACTTGCACTAGAATTAAGTTGCTCCTCATACGCTGGAATCAAGTCATTGTTCTGTTGGTACCTTATCACCCAATTGAAAGTGAAGAGATGGTATAGAAGGATGTTGTTTGACTTAAGAATGTCGAATGAATTTAGGTTTATATAAAATACATGATTGACTTCAGATTTATAACATCAATATATTGCATCTATAACAGATTTGCAACCTGTCAAGTGGATGATTCAAAAGCTTTCTCCATGGTCACTCAGGATTTTCTTCTATGAAAGCATATAAACATGAAGTACAAATTTGCTGTGCCACATATTAGTTCATGCAAATGAAAACCAAGAGAAGTCAACTCACATGGATGGTGTCCGGTTGTAGGAGTTTGCTGGAGATCTGGCCAAGCGATGCAATATGATACACCATGACAAGGCATTTCTGAAGTAAACAACATTTCAAATTTTTCCTGGTCAGAAAAATGGAAAATAAACTAACATATAAGAACAAGACGATTCACAAAAATTTATGATAAAGAAAATCTCTATTGTTGTATTTTTAATTATGAGAAAAGGTGCTATAGCCCACCTTAAAAAGAAGTTAAAGGGATCACAAAGTATAAAAATGGAATCAACAAAGTAATGAGCATATATAGGAATTTAATTTGGATTGAAGGGGTTTCAAATGGCATAGCATGAGAAGTAAATGGTCTGATGGATAAAAATCCTAACCAAGAAGAGGTTGTTGAAATCCTGCAAAAGTAAATGGGACAATAAATTTTGAAGGCACCAAACATATCTTATAGGAGGTGACAGAGTGAAACATAAGGACACTTTAAACCGGGACATGTACATAGGAATATGAAACCTGTAGTGATCATGGCCTGAAGAAATAATGAAATGGTTTAAGGCAAGTAAAATAATTTGGAGTACTTTCATACAAGTAATTATTGAATCGGGATCTGAGTTAAACCTCAAAAATATTATATTTGAAGTGGAGAGTTGGATCAATAGATCTAATTTCCTTGTAACTAATATATTTTGTACTACTAACAAGTATAGAATCTAGGTAGACGCAGATTAATCTGGGGATTTTGGCTCAACCCACAAAATAGCAATTTAGCTTCCATAATATCTAGATAATGTATAAAGAGAAGCAAATGTACTGGAAGGGAAAGAAATCACAAATCGGCAGTCCGTGCCAGAGCCGTTCTGCTGTGGTCGCAAACTCAAGCTCCACTGCTCCAGTGTGCTGCATCCAGCTGCACGACTCTGGCCACAACCTGCAATATCCAAGAACAACAGACCAAAATCAGCGGCGAAGTTGGAATTTAGGCCATTGAACGACGTGCAAATTAGATGAATAGCACGAGGGCAGAAGAGAGGGCTTCAGGATCTAGCAGTCGACATCCATCCGTCGTCGTTGGCGGAGTCCCGCCCCTGTTACCTCTGGAATGCGAGCAGCGGGGTCGAGGAAATGTGGTTGGTCAGGCCCAATTTCACAGAAAGCTCCGGAAATTGTCACTGGAGCAGGGTCCCATCATCACGCATACCACTTGATCTTGATACCAAAACGAGACGACGTGAGCGCACAAGCGGAGGCGGCGATGTGGGATTTAGACACGGCACAAAAGCCGCAGCGCTGATCCGCTATGATTAGGGTTGGAGAGAGAGAGATTTGGCGCTACAGATCTCACCTGGAAGGGGGGCACTTCACAGCCGCCGCCGCCCGAGCGCAATTAGGATTGGGGAGGTATCGCGACGGAGAGTGGGAGAGGGGGGAGGCAGAAGTCGAAATGAAGGAGAGGAGGGCGGCGTCGAGCGAAGGGAGATGGGGCTTCATGCGGCGGTGAAGGCCCAATTAACCACGGGCCTCCAATTTTGCCGCGGGAGCAGCTGCCTAGTCAGTTGTGATAAATACTGCGCTCAGAATTTAATCAGGTGGCCAGAAACGTCTAGAAGAGCACATCCAACGGCTGAAAATGCTGATGGCATGAGAGGGCTGGAATAGTGCGCGGTTGTAATGTATCTAAGTTATCCACTGAGCACACGTAGTAACATGAAATACGGTTATTTTATCCTATAATATGATAAGCAGTGAGGTACCAGGCAACTTAGCTATCCGTGATGGACTCTCTTGAATGCCATCATTATTTATCTCTGCGTATTTGAGCTGTGCATTTGTCGATGGGCATGGGAGTTGAGCTAGTAGAGCAGTGGTCTGGGTCCAAAGTAATAGAAGTAGCACAAAAACATTTTTTGAGTGTAGGCTTTTCCTTGCTCAAGCCTGCCTACTAGAATCGCCAATGCTTGGAAGGAAAAGTGAAGGAAAAACATAGAAATTAGAAAGTTTCCTATGGTACTACTATTCATGAATTTGGTTCAAAGGAATGGAGCAAAGGAAAACTGTAGGATATGTTCCTTTAGTGTCTCCTTGAAAGAAAACTCGTAAGAATTTTAATTTCCACTTGTCCTCCTTTTCAAATTCCTATTCATGAAGCACAAGACTAAGTGATAGTAGCATAATAGCATTATAACCATACATTTTCTTGTGGTTTGACTTAATCTCACCATGCTTCTTTGCATCATGTGATCTTCCAATTCTTGTGAATCAAACACCCAGATTGGCAGAAATCATGTGTTTTTAAATTCTCTGTTTTGCACGTGCATTCCTATCATACTCCTGTCTATTTCCTATCCCTGCATTGTTAGAATCCTCAAATTCAAACAAAACCTTACACAATTACTTCTGTTACAGATATGTGTCAAAGAAAACCTTGTGTGGTTTGTCCTACTCCTGCTGCGTTGTGTTCCACCCCATCTCATCTGCTCCAACGACGGAAGGTTTCACCATAGCAGGGATCTGCTCTCCAGACTGTCTTTCGCTGGCTCAGATCTTCTTCCCCATCGCCGGCAGTCACGACATCTGCATTACCATCATCAACTAAGAAGATGACCTTGAGGACTACACGGGTCCGCAAGAGAGGTCGCACTCTTTCGTGTCTGCTTACGTTATGCATCGCTTAATAGATGACATGCTACTTTATCGTCGTGTTCACCTATTAAACTCCGAGTCAGGTCCAAACTAAAGTTGAAACTTGAGTTTTTAAATGGTTGTGGGGTACATATTGGGGCAACAATCAGTACTATTTGTCTACTATCTGGTTAATCTCGGGTGTCTACTATGAGTTTCATGTTGGGTGCAAACGAACATTAAAGGAGCCATTATCTATATTTTTTTAACTAAAGCTATTATTTGCCTGCTATCATTGGTTTTGGGTCTATCCACAATTTGCTACCATCACTCTGGATTTGTGCATGCACTCCTTACATAATCTCACTATGTTTTATTCCTATGCATGTCAGTTATTATACACAATGGAACTGGAACATGTAGAGCAAAAGAAACGAGACTTGCGTGGCAATAAAATTTCATGCAGACGTCGCTCCATGGTGGGCGCAAAGGCAGCCCCCCTCCACCCATTTCAGATCGTAATCAAGAGGAAGATAACTGTTCTGAGGGGGATTCAGAAGGAGAAGACCACTCCTATTTACCCCCTGAGGTCTTCGCTCTAACTTGGCATGCTGATGTTAGTAATATCATGCATATGGTGCCTTGCATTGCTTACTGTATACATCAAATATGACATCTGTTTAGTTTAGACATGCTTTGTGTCAATGCCATCTGTTTAGTTTATTTATCGTATATGTGAATCATGTAACGCCATCTTGTTTAGCCAGGCATCATATATGTGAATTTTGCAATGCCACCCTGGTTAGACAGTCATATTATATGTGAATTATATCATGCCATCTTTTTTTATTACGTGTTAAATTTGTCAACAATTTTAGTACATTCAATTAATCTTCTTGTGCATCAGTCGTTCGGCACGGTCATGGAAAAAAAATCTGAAGTGGAAACAAGGTATTCAGAACAGACAATGCTATCTGACGAAGCGCATGTCTTGCTGGTTACAGATAGCTCCTCAAAGGAGGATTCAGTGACAGATGACCAGTCCTATCCCCCCCGAGGTGCATGCTCTAACTTGGCAGGGTTATGTTGCTCATATCATGCGTATGGTATCTTGCATTGCTATCTCATTTGCTTAGTTTAGACATGCTTTGTGTGAAAGCCACCTGTTTAGTGTCTAATTACCATATATGTGAATTATGCAATGACATCTTGTTGCAAGACATTATATATGTGAATTATGCAATGTTATCTTGTTGCAAGGCATTATATATGTGAATTATGCAATGCCATGATGTTTAGCCAAGCGTCATATATGTGAATTATATCATGCCGTCCTTTTTTGTATTTCTCGTTGCATTTGTCGACAATGTTTATATATTCAACTGCTCTTCCTGTGCATCAGCCATTTGAATTGGTGATGGAGAAATCTAGAGTGAAAACAAGGTCTTCAGAGGCAGATGACCAATCCTATTATCCCCCTGAGGTGTATGCTCAAACTATGCAGGGTTATATTACTCATATCATGCATATGTTGTATTGCAATGCTTAGTTTTTACATCATATACACAATATTGAACGTCATCTCCTTAGTTGACACATCATATATGCGATTTCCCTCTTCTCACTTGCTTAGTATATAAATCATATATTTGAATTATATCATGCCAAGATGTTTACATAGACAGCATGTATCTGAATTATGGCTTGCCAACCCATTTTCTAAAGACATAATATAATTATAGCATCTCATCCTGTTTACATAGTTATCATATTTTGAATTATGTCATTCTATCCATGAATTATACATGCCATCATGTTTCCATTAATGGCATGATTATGATTTATGGCATGCCAACCACTTTAATAGACACATCGTATAGTTATATCATGTCATCATGTTTACATAGTCATCATATTTTGAAGTATGTCATTCTATCATGTTTTTTTAGCCATCATACATGTGAAATTGTGTCATGCTATCCTGTTTAATTAGCCATCATATATGTGAAATTATGTCCTGATGTTCTATTTGGTTAGACAACATAAATGTGAATTATTTCATGCCCTGTTTTCTTCCTTACTATCCGTTGCACCTGTCTATCTTACCATGTATGGAAATTCAATTAATTTTCTTGTTTATCAGCCATTTCAATTGGAGGGGGTGATGGCAGTATCTGTGAGAGTAAAAACACGGTCTTTAGGAAAGATCATGCTACCTGTCGATGCATACAGAAGCACGGTTGTACTTGCCCAAGAACCAGCCCCACCACACATAACCCAGACTCGCGCAGATTGTACCCCTACCCAGTTGGACAGAGAACCAGCTACACCCCTTCCAACCCCAACCCCAGCAGATAATAACCCAGTTCCAGTTGACACAGCACCGTCTCCACCACAAAGCACCCGAACACGAGCAGTTAGTAAGGCAACTGCAGTGCCCAAAGCACAAGGACCACCACTCTGAACCCCAAGTCAACGCTTAAAGCAGAAGAAGAATTGTTCTCAGGTCAGGTTCCGTAGCTATGGTTCATACTACTTTGCTCTTGCATCACTGTATTTACTCATACCAACTAATTTCAAATCTGAAGGATGTAATTGAAACTCCAATGTCGCAACAGGTATGTTTTAAACCAATTGCTTTAACGTGTTTGTTGTTGTAACTTGCTCTTTCAGTTTCAATTGAATAAACAGTTATGTTCTCATGCCATGCACATTACAAGTGTTGTTATTGTTGTGTAGTTTCCCACACTTATATTCTGTCTATGCTGCTTTGTCTTAAATAGATATGATTCGATCTATATCTATCTTGATTTGGCAACATAAACTAGAATGATATAGACCATACAGTGACCATACTACATAGATATATGTTTGTTTCATGCTGTTATCTTGTCCACCTTACTACTGAACTGGTTTACGAAAATGAGTTTCATATACTACATTGTAAACATGTGATGTGTTTGTTTGTTTCTCTTTTAGAACGCGGATAAAATATTGGAGAAGAGTACCCCGTTATGCAATGGTAAAGGAAGTAATGCAGATAAGGTTCAAGATAGTGAGACATCCCTGTTGGTCTCCCAGAAAGTTGATAAAAACTATATTGAAGACACCAAGACAACCCCAAAGTCCTGTCTTGATGTAGTGTTCAAGTTACTGGCTACTACTGCTGGCACCAGCTCTTCGAACTCGCTGCCTGAATCAGTTCGGCTTCTTGAGTATCAACTTCAAGTTGAAATACATCGATCAGATGTTATGCGACAGGAAGCCGAAGGACTGAGGAAGTCCCTGCAGAATTTAGATGCATACTTTCTGGTGCAACAGCAAGTGCTGGAGGATTTAAGCGCCAAACAAGAGAAAGTTAATAAGCTTGCTAAGCATCTTGCCAGCATTATGGGTACCCAGGATATTGTTTCTTGAGCTCTTCTGAAGTGGTTTCAGTTCTAGACTTGTTCTGCTGCGGCGTTTATTTGCATTAGTTGCCAACTTTGACAACCAGTGTATATGATATGCTGCTTTGTTCCCTATATTTACACTCGTGGCGAACTTTGATGCCCAGTGGATGTAATATGTGTAATAGTCGTGATAGCCTAGCGTAAGTTGCTTGCTTATTTATTTCCCTATTGTCTGGTTTATTTTTTTGCTTGTAGTCGGTGCAGTTCTTTTTCCGTGGTTTGCTAGTGGCTGCAATAACCTATTTTTTAAAACTAGGCCACAATAACCATGGGCTACATATTTACTGTAGTTACCATGGGCCTCCTACAGGCCGTAGAAACAATGGTCCTTCTAAGGGACGTAGAAACAATGGGCCTTCTACAGGCCATAGCATCAATGGGCCTTCTATGTGTCATATGATCGATAGGCCAAACATGGGCCAATAACAGACTGCATTATGGGTCGTAAACGGGCTAGATTTGGAATCGCCCGTTCATGGGCCGACAATAACGTGCCGTCGTTAATCGGTCGTATTTGATGACGCTATGAAAACGTCCCAACGGATTAACGGGCCACAAACGGGCCGATTGTAACCGCGGGCTGAATTTGGCCCACAAGCAGAAAAGGCCAATAACGGACCATAAGTAACCGAATGTTGGAAATGAGCCCAAGAATAAATGGGCCCTGAGAAGGCCGAAAGATAACACGGGTTGGAAACGGCCCAATGGAATAATGGGTCGTTAATGGGTATAAAGGGGTACACTGTTCATTGAGGGCCAGATTCACCACGGGCCATTAATGGGCCAAGAGTTACAAATGGCCTCGTATGGGCCAAAAGACATCATGGGCCATACATGGGCCGGAAGTTACAACGGGTTGGAATCATATTGGACGGCCCAGATGAAGCAACTAGGCTTACTTCCGATAGGCCATAACAGGTCGTGAGTTAAAGGGCCGTAAATGGGCTATATATGAACAGGCCATTAACAGGCTTTCCGTGGGCCGGCCCATTACCTTTTGACCAAGTCAAACGGGCCAGCCTTTTCACCGGAATGGGCCTCTATTGGGCCGTGTCATGTGTCGACGTATCATAGGCGCTTCCTGTCCAGTGAATGGATGACATCTGTCCCAACGGTGAGCCAACACGTGTTTCCTCTGGCCAATGAGAATTTTACACGTGGAAAATCCTCATTGGTTCGGGTTGTGAGCGGGTTATCAGATCCAAAACTGGACCCAATAGCTTAACGGTGACCCATTGCGGTGGATGCCACGTGTCAGTCACCCTTGACGAAAGCACTTCCATGATGCGTGATTTATCGTCATGGAAGTGGACACTTCCGTGATGATAATTTTGGTAATGTCATGGAACACTTCTACGACAGCACAGGTATGACTATCTTGATTCTGTCATAAAATCGTCATGGATGTACATGCATGACAGAAAATGTGACCTACTATGACAAACACGTATCATCATGGAAGTGTCTTTTTTTGTAGTGCACCATCCCGTGAGAACCAGAAGACAAATAGCTAGTCGAGGCACTGGCAGAACCAGTGACAAGCCCAGCACAGACATGCATCACCTAGAAGCCAACTAAAAAGCCACGATGGTGGCGAAGCAGCCCGCCACCCACCAGGCTCTCAGATCCTAGATGATCATGCTCACCACTCCAGCCGGATGTCTAGCTTGTATTGCTTCCAATTTGGTTAAATTGCATCTGCTTAGCTTACACATTATACCTTTGAATATGACATGTCCTCCTGTTTTTGGTACATACTAGTACATCTTTCTATTAACCATGTTCTTGTGTATCCCTCAACAATCACTTATGATGAGGCAGTCAGGCCAGTGGACTACTGTGAGTAAAGATCCTCATTTAAAGAATGCAGCGCAGCCTCCCGACATGATTCTCAAGAAACAACAAGGCTAGATGAAGATAGTGAACATAGCTCTGTAGTTGATTACTACATTTCCCCTACACTAGCATCACAGGTGCTTGCTCTAACTTGGTAGTGTGATATGTGGTTGCATGTTGCATATGGTGTCTAGATTGTAATTCTTCCAATCTGGTTAAATTGCATGTGCTATTCTGCTTAGGTTATACATTATACCTGTTAATGTGACATGCCTTCTTGTTTTTAGTACATAGTACATCTGTCTATTAAGCATGTCCTTACATAAAACTATTGTTTTTTTGTATCCCGCATCAATCAATATGACAAGACACCTTTAGTATATGCAGTGTGTTATTAGTTGTATATTTCACATGATTTAGCATGGCGCTGCTTCTAATTTGTTGAAATGCCATTTATGATGGGACGCTTTTAACTTGGCAGAGTCATATTGGTTGCATCTTTCATGTGGTGTCTAGCTTGCATTGCTTTTTATTTGTTGGAATGGTTTCTGCTTAGTTTACACAAACAGTTGTGAATATGCCATGCCGTCCTGTTTTTCGTACATATTGCATCCTAGTATCATGCGTTTGCCTTACATCAAAGTAGTGATTGTCAGTATCATGAACGAATGAGTTCTGAAGAGTGAATTTTATTGATTTTTCTTGTCGGTTTTTTTAACATTCCAATTTTCAATTTCGATGTTAACCAGTAGGTCATCATATGCATCCATAATTTGTGCATTTTTGAATTTGTTTTATTTGAAATTTCTGATCCTAGAAACCTTAAGCAACTCAAGGACCATTTGAGAGAGTTGGAGGTTTTCAAAAAATCCAATTTTGAATTTTCAAAATTGGCAAATTGGATCAAAGTGATTTTATTCGAAACTATTTCTCCGATTATTTCCAATAAATAAAATAATGAGAGAAGATAATATGACTTCTTCAAAACAGCGAGGAAATATTGAAATTTTAATTTTGAATAAAATTATATTTATTTGCAATTTTATTCGGTTGAATTTTATTAGATTAGGGGAAAAGATGCATTTTTTAAAAATTACATTTAGCCCAGAAAAATGTTCACATTGTCCCAAATATTAGGAGGGGATGGTGAAAATTGTTTCTGGAATTTTAGGAGTTTTATTTTATTTTATTTGGATTTTTCTTTGCGGCGTTATTTAAAAAAAAGTTCTTTGGACCAACTAGGTCGTAGCCCAGCCGGCCCAGCAGCGCAGCCGCCCGCGCCGTCATACCCGCCTCGCCGCACCACCCGCCGCTGCCCCGCCGTCACCGGAGTTCGTCGCCGCCGCCGTCGGTTTTCTCGCCGAAACCGCCGAACCGCTGAACCGGTGTAAAACCGCCGCCCGATCTGGTTTTCTTGGTTTATTTTTTTTCTAAAACCCCGGTTTTATTTTTAGGTTAGATTATTTAGTAGACGTTCGTCCGATAAACTTCGGCAGCGAACGTTTTCGTTCGTTAGGTCTCTGTAGCGAACATTCGTTCGTTAGATTTTTCTTTTTCTATTTATTTTCGGCTAGGGACCTATTCGTAATTATTTCTTTCGCAGATTAGTACCTAATCTTTAAACGATCACTACTTTTTTCTCGTTTATCCAAATCCAACGAAACCAATAACAAATTCTTCGTTACGATCTCCTCTATTCAGATAATCAACTTAAACATGTTTTTGATGTTGGGGAACGTAGCAGAATTTTAAAATTTTCTACGCATCACCAAGATCAATCTATGGAATCATCTAGCAACGAGGGAGAGAGGAGTGCATCTTCATACCCTTGTAGATCGCGCGTGGAAGCGTTCAAGAGAACGGGGTTGATGGAGTCATACTCGACGTGATCCAAATCACCGATGACCAAGTGTCGAATGGACGGCACATCCGTGTTCAACACACGTATGGTTGGGAAGACGTCTCCTCCAACTTGATCCAGCAAGGGGGAAGGAGAGGTTGATGAAGATCCAGCAGCACGACGGCGTGGTGGTGGAAGCAACGGTGATCTCGGCAGGGCTTCGCCAAGCGCAGGGAGATGGAGGAGTGTCACAGGAGGGAGAGGGAGAGGCCAGGGGCTTGGGTGCAGCTGCCCTCCCTCCCCCCACTATATATAGGGTGCCTAGGGGGGGCGCCGGCCCTAGGAGATCCAATCTCCTAGGGGGCGGCGGCCAAGGGGGTACCTTGCCCCCCAAGGCAAGGGTGGCGCCCCCCACCCCTAGGGTTTCCAACCCTAGGCGCAGGGGGAGGCCCAAGGGGGGCGCACCAGCGCACTAGGGGCTGGTTCCCCTCCCACTTCAGCCCATGGGGCCCTCCGGGATAGGTGGCCCCACCCGGTGGACCCTGGGACCCTTCCGGTGGTCCCGGTACAATTCCGATTACCCCCGAAACTTTCCCGATGGCCGAAACTTGACTTCCTATATATAAATCTTCACCTCCAGACCATTCCGGAACTCCTTGTGATGTCCGGGATCTCATCCGGGACTCCGAACAACTTTCGGGTTACCGTATGCTAATATCTCAACAACCCTAGCGTCACCGAACCTTAAGTGTGTAGACCCTACGGGTTTGGGAGACATGCAGACATGACCGAGACGCCTCTCCGGTCAATAAAAAACAGCGGGATCTGGATACCCATGTTGGCTCCCACATGCTCCACGATGATCTCATCGGATGAACCATGATGTCGAGGATTCAATCAATCCATATACAATTCCCTTTGTGAATCGGTACGTTACTTGCCCGAGACTCGATCGTCGGTATTCCAATACCTAGTTCAATCTCGTTACCGGCAAGTCACTTTACTCGTGCCGTAATGCATGATCCCATGATCAACCACTTGGTCACATTGAGCTCATTATGATGATGCATTACCGAGTGGGCCCAGAGATACCTCTCCATCATACGGAGTGACAAATCCCAGTCTCGATTCGTGCCAACTCAACAGACACTTTCAGAGATACCTGTAATGTACCTTTATGGTCACCCAGTTACGTTGTGATGTTGGGCACACCCAAGGCACTCCTACGGTATCCGGGAGTTGCACAATCTCATGGTCTAAGGAAATGATACTTGACATTCGGAAAAGCTACAGCAAACGAACTACACGATCTTTGAGCTATGCTTAGGATTGGGTCTTGTCCATCACATCATTCTCCTAATGATGTGATCCCGTTATCAATGACATCCAATGTCCAGAGTCAGGAAACCATGACTATCTTTTGATCAACGAGCTAGTCAACTAGAGGCTCACTAGGGACGTGTTGTGGTCTATGTATTCACTCATGTATTATGATTTCCGGATATCACAATTATGGCATGAACAATAGACAATTATCATGAGCAAAGAAATATAATAATAACCATTTTATTATTGCCTCTAGGGCATATTTCCAATAGTCTCCCACTTGCACTAGAGTCAATAGTCTAGTTACATTGTGATGAATCGAACACCCATGCAGTTCTGGTGTTGATCATGTTTTGCTCTAGGGAGAGGTTTAGTCAACGGATCTGCCACATTCAGGTCCGTATGTACTTTACAAATCTCTATGTCTCCATTTTGAACACTTTCACGAATGGAGTTGAAGCGACGCTTGATATGCCTGGTCTTCCTGTGAAACCTGGGCTCCTTGGCAAGGGCAATAGCTCCAGTGTTGTCACAGAAGAGAGTCATCGGGCCCGACGCATTGGGTATGACTCCTAGGTCGGTAATGAACTCCTTTACCCAGACTGCTTCTTGTGCTGCCTCCGAGGCTGCCATGTACTCCGCTTCACATGTAGATCCCGCCACAACGCTTTGCTTGCAACTGCACCAGCTTACTGCCCCTCCATTCAAAATATACATGTATCTGGTTTGTGACTTAGAGTCATCCAGATCTATGTCGAAGCTAGCATCGACGTAACCCTTTACGACGAGCTCTTCGTCACCTCCATACACGAGAAACATGTCCTTAGTCCTTTTCAGGTACTTCAGGATATTCTTGACCGCTGTACAGTGTTCCATGCCGGGATTACTTTGGTACCTTCCTACCAAACTTACGGCAAGGTTTACATCAGGTCTGGTACACAGCATAGCATACATGATAGACCCTATGGCCGAGGCATAGGGGACGACACTCATCTTTTCTCTATCTTCTGTCGTGGTCGGGCATTGAGCCGTGCTCAATCTCGTACCTTGCAATACAGGCAAGAACCCATTCTTTGACTGATCCATTTTGAACTTCTTCAATATCTTGTCAAGGTACGTACTCTGTGAAAGACCAATGAGGCATCTCGATCTATCTCTATAGATCTTGATGCCTAATATATAAGCAGCTTCTCCAAGGTCCTTCATTGAAAAACACTTGTTCAAGTAGGCCTTTATGCTTTCCAAGAATTCTATATCATTTCCTGTCAACAGTATGTCATCCACATACAATATGAGAAATGCTACAGAGCTCCCACTCACTTTCTTGTAAATGCAGGCTTCTCCATAAGTCTGCGTGAACCCAAACGCTTTGATCATCTCATCAAAACGAATGTTCCAACTCCGAGATGCTTGCAGCAGCCCATAAATCGAGCGTTGGAGCTTGCACACCTTGTCAGCATTCTTAGGATCGACAAAACCTTCCGGCTGGATCATATACAATTCTTCCTTAAGGAAACCATTAAGGAATGCTGTTTTGACGTCCATTTTCCATATCTCATAATCATAGAATGCGGCAATTGCTAGCATGATTCGGACGGACTTCAGCTTTGCTACGGGTGAGAAAGTCTCATCGTAGTCAACCCCTTGAACTTGTCGATAACCCTTAGCGGCAAGCCGAGCTTTATAGATGGTCACATTACCATCCGCATCTGTCTTCTTCTTAAAGATCCATTTATTTTCTATGGCTCGCCGATCATCGGGCAAGTCAGTCAAAGTACATACTTCGTTTTCATACATGGATCCTATCTCGGATTTCATGGCTTCCAGCCATTTGTTGGAATCCGGGCCCGCCATCACTTCTTCATAGTTCGAAGGTTCCCCATTGTCTAACAACATGATTTCCATGATAGGGTTGCTGTACCACTCTGGTGCGGAACGTGTCCTCCTGGACCTACGAAGTTCAGTAGTGACTTGATCTGAAGTTTCATGATCATCATCATTAGCTTCCTCTCTAGTCGGTGCAGGCACCTTAGGAACATTTTCTTGAGCTGCGCCACTTACCGGTTCAAGAGGTAATACTTCATCAAGTTCTACTTTCCTCCCACTTATTTCTTTCGAGAGAAACTCTTTCTCTAGAAAGGACCCATTCTTGGCAACAAAGATCTTGCCTTCGGATCTGAGGTAGAAGGTATACCCAACAGTTTCTTTAGGGTATCCTATGAAGACGCATTTTTATAACTTGGGTTCAAGCTTTTCAGGTTGAAGTTTCTTGACATAAGCATCGCATCCCCAAACTTTTAGAAACGACAACTTAGGTTTCTTCCCAAACCATAATTCATACGGTGTCGTCTCAACGGATTTCGACGGAGCCCTATTTAAAGTGAATGCGGCAGTCTCTAAAGAATAGCCCCAAAATGACAGCGGTAAATCGGTAAGCGACATCATAGATCGCACCATATCCAATAGAGTGCGATTACAATGTTTGGACACACCATTACGCTGAGGTGTTCCAGGCGGCGTGAGTTGTGAAACTATTCCACATTTTCTTAAGTGTGTGCCAAATTCGTGACTCAAGTATTCTCCCCCACGATCTGATCGCAAGAACTTGATTTTCTTGTCACGTTGATTCTCAACCTCACTCTGAAATTCCTTGAACTTTTCAAAGGTCTCAGACTTGTGTTTCATTAAGTAGACATACCCATATCTACTCAAGTCATTAGTGAGGGTGAGAACATAACGATAGCCACCGCAAGCCTCAACACTCATTGGACATCACACATCAGTATGTACGATTTCCAATAAGTTGGTTGCTCGCTCCATTGTTCCTGAGAACGGAGTCTTGGTCATTTTACCCATGAGACATGGTTCACACGTGTCAAATGATTCGTAATCAAGAGACTCTAAAAGTCCATCTGCATGGAGCTTCTTCATGCATTTGACACCTATGTGACCAAGGTGGCAGTTCCACAAGTATGTGGGACTATCATTATCAACCTTAAATCTTTTGGTATTCACACTATGAATATGTGTAGCATTACGCTCGAGATTCATTAAGAATAAACCATTCACCATCGGAGCATGACCATAAAACATATCTCTCATAAAAATAGAACAACGATTATTCTCGGATTCAAATGAGTAGCCATCTCGAATTAAACGAGATCCTGATACAATGTTCATGATCAAAGCTAGCACTAAATAGCAATTATTGAGGTTTAAAACTAATCCTGTAGGTAAATGTAGAGATAGCGTGCCGACGGCGATCACATCGACCTTGGAACCATTCCCGACGCGCATCGTCACCTCGTCCTTCGCCAGTCTCCGCTTATTCCGCAGCTCCTGCTTTGAGTTACAAATGTGAGCAACCGCACCGGTATCAAATACCCAGGAGCTACTACGAGTACTGGTAAGGTACACATCAATTACATGTATATCACATATACCTTTAGTGTTGCCGGCCTTCTTGTCTGCTAAGTATTTGGGGCAGTTCCGCTTCCAGTGACCACTTCCCTTGCAATAAAAACACTCAGTCTCGGGCTTGGGTCCATTCTTTGGCTTCTTCCCGGCAGCTTGCTTACCGGGCGCGGCAACTCCCTTGCCGTCCTTCTTGAAGTTCTTCTTACCCTTGCCTTTCTTGAACTTAGTGGTTTTATTCACCATCAACACTTCATGTTCCTCTTTGATTTCTACCTCCGCTGATTTCAGCATTGAATATACCTCAGGAATGGTCTTTTCCATCCCCTGCATATTGAAGTTCATCACAAAGCTCTGGTAGCTCAGTGGAAGCAACTGAAGGATTCTGTCAATGACCGTGTCATCCGGGAGATTAACTCCCAGCTGAGTCAAGCGGTTATGCAACCCAGACATTTTGAGTATGTGCTCACTGACAGAACTATTTTCCTCCATCTTACAGCTGAAGAACTTGTCGGAGACTTCATATCTCTAGACCCGGGCATGAGCTTGGAAAACCATTTTCAGCTCTTTGAACATCTCATATGCTCCGTGTCTCTCAAAACGCTTTTGGAGCCCCGGTTCTAAGCTGTAAAGCATGCCGCACTGAACGAGGGAGTAATCATCGGCATGTGACTGCCAAGCATTCATAACGTCTTGGTTCTCCGGGACAGGTGTGTTACCTAGCGGTGCTTCTAGGACATAATCTTTCTTGGCAGCTATGAGGATGATCCTCAGGTTCCGGACCCAGTCCATATAGTTGCTGCCATCATCTTTCAGCTTGGTTTTCTCTAGGAACGCGTTGAAGTTGAGGACAACATGGGCCATTTGATCTACAAGACATATTGTAAAGATTTTAGACTAAGTTCATGATAATTAAGTTCATTTAATCAAATTACTCAATGAACTCCCACTCAGATAGACATCCCTCCAGTCATCTAAGTGAAACATGATCCGAGTTAACTTGGCCGTGTCCGATCATCACGTGAGATGGACTAGCCAACATCGGTGAACATCTTCATGTTGATCGTATCTTCTATACGACTCATGCTCGCCCTTTCGGTCTTCCGTGTTCCGAGGCCATGTCTGTACATGCTAGGCTCGTCAAGTCAACCTAAGTGTATTGTGTGTGTAAATCTGGCTTACACCCGTTGTATTAGAACGTTAGAATCTATCACACCCGATCATCACGTGGTGCTTCGAAACAACGAACCTTCGCAACGATGCACAGTTAGGGGGAATACTTTCTTGAAATTATTACGAGGGATCATCTTATTTAAGCTACCGTCGTTCTAAGCAAATAAGATGTAAAACATGATAAACATCACATGCAATCAAATGGTGACATGATATGGCCAATATCATTTGCTCCTTTTGATCTCCATCTTCGGGGCTACATGATCATCGTTGTCACCGGCATGACACCATGATCTCCATCATCGTGTCTTCTTGAAGTTGTCTCATCATCTATTACTTCTACTACTATGGCTAACGCTTTAGCAATAAAGTAAAGTAATTACATGACGTTTATGTTGACACGCAGGTCATAAATAAATAAAGACAACTCCTATGGCTCCTGCCGGTTGTCATACTCATCGACATGCAAGTCGTGATTCCTATTACAAGAACATGATCATCTCATACATCACATATATCATTCATCACATCCTTTGGCCATATCACATCACAAAACACCTGCTGCAAAAACAAGTTAGACGTCCTCTAATTGTTGTTGCAAGTTTTTACGTGGCTGCTATAGGTTTCTAGCAAGAACGTTTCTTACCTACGCCAAAACCACAACGTGAATTGCCAATTTCTATTTACCCTTCATAAGGACCCTGTTCATCGAATCCGATCCGACTAAAGTGGGAGAGACAGACACCCGCCAGCCACCTTATGCAACTAGTGCATGTCAGTCGGTGGAACCAGTCTCACGTAAGCGTATGTGTAAGGTCGGTCCGGGCCGCTTCATCCCACGATGCCGCCGAATCAAGATAAGACTAGTAACGGCAAGCAAATTGACAATATCGACGCCCACAACTGCTTTGTGTTCTACTCATGCATAGTAACTACGCATAGACCTAGCTCTGATACCACTATTGGGGAACGTAGCAGAATTTTAAAATTTTCTACGCATCACCAAGATCAATCTATGGAGTCATCTAGCAACAAGGGAGAGAGGAGTGTATCTACATACCCTTGTAGATCGCGCGTGGAAGCGTTCAAGAGAACGGGGTTGATGGAGTCGTACTCGACGTGATCCAAATCACCGATGACCAAGTGCCGAACGGACGACACCTCCGCGTTCAACACATGTATGGTTGGGAAGACGTCTCCTCCAACTTGATCCAGAAAGGGGGAAGGAGAGGTTGATGAAGATCCAGCAGCACGACGGCGTGGTGGTGGAAGCAACGGTGATCTCGGCAGGGCTTCGCCAAGCGCAGGGAGACGGAGGAGTGTCACGGGAGGGAGAGGGAGAGTCCAGGGGCTTGGGTGCGGCTGCCCTCCCTCCCCCCCACTATATATAGGGTGCCTAGGGGGGGCGCCGACCCTAGGAGATCCAATCTCCTAGGGGGCGGCGGCCAAGGGGGTGCCTTGCCTCCCAAGGCAAGGGTGGCGCCCCCCACCCCTAGGGTTTCCAACCCTAGACACAGGGGGAGGCCCAAGGGGGGCGCACCAGCCCACTAGGGGCTGGTTCCCCTCCCACTTCAGCCCATGGGGCCCTCCGGGATAGGTGGCCCCACCCGGTGGACCCCGGGACCCTTCCGGTGGTCCCGGTACAATACCGATTACCCCCGAAACTTTCCCGATGGCCGAAACTTGACTTCCTATATATAAATCTTCACCTCCAGACCATTCCGGAACTCCTCGTGATGTCCGGGGTCTCATCCGGGACTCCGAACAACTTTCGGGTTACCGTATGCTAATATCTCAACAAGCCTAGCATCACCGAACCTTAAGTGTGTAGACCCTACGGGTTCGGGAGACATGCAGACATGACCGAGACGCCTCTTCGATCAATAACAAACAGCGGGATCTGGATACCCATGTTGGCTCCCACATGCTCCACGATGATCTCATCGGATGAACCACGATGTCGAGGATTCAATCAATCCATATACAGTTCCCTTTGTCAATCGGTACGCTACTTGCCCGAGACTCGATCGTCGGTATCCCAATACCTAGTTCAATCTCGTTACCGGCAAGTCACTTTACTCGTGCCGTAATGCATGATCCCGTGATCAACCACTTGGTCACATTGAGCTCATTATGACGATGCATTACCGAGTGGGCCCAGAGATACCTCTCCGTCATACGGAGTGACAAATCCCAGTCTCGATTCGTGCCAACCCAACAGACACTTTCGGAGATACCTGTAATGTACCTTTATAGTCACCCAGTTACATTGTGACGTTTGGCACACCCAAGGCACTCCTACGGTATCCGGGAGTTGCACAATCTCATGGTCTAAGGAAATGATACTTGACATTCGGAAGAGCTACAGCAAACGAACTACATGATCTTTGAGCTATGCTTAGGATTGGGTCTTGTCCATCACATCATTCTCCTAATGATGTGATCCCGTTATCAATGACATCCAATGTCCATAGTCAGCAAACCATGACTATCTTTTGATCAACGAGCTAGTCAACTAGAGGCTCACTAGGGACGTGTTGTGGTCTATGTATTCACACATGTATTACGATTTCCGGATAACACAATTATAGCATGAACAATAGACAATTATCATGAACAAAGAAATATAATAATAACCATTTTATTATTGCCTCTAGGGCATATTTCTAACATTTGAAAGTTTAAAATTTGGTTTCTAGCGGATTTGAATTTAAACTTCTTTTGATCGTAGTTTGAGTTTCGTACCTCCGTTTTGATTGATTCTTTTTGCAAATCGAAGCTCTTCACTTGAACTTTCTGTTTAGATCTTTTTATTTGGTTTTATCTTTACATATTATGTTGGAGTGCTTATGAATGCTGTTGTTTGTTTACGATAGAGTATTCGGAGTGCGAAGCTTGCTACTACGAATCTTTAGGGTTTTTCGATCGTCAGCAAGGCAAGTTACACTTTGATCATATCCCTTTTGTTACCCAGTTTTTATGCATTAGTTTCAACCCTCAAACATTGCATGGGTAGGATTGTGAGCATGTGGTTATTATTAAGTAGTTGATGAGGTAGGAACCTATTATCTTTTTATCATCCCCGGAAATATATGTTATGCCCTCATTGCTTAGCCAGGCTCGTAGACGGGGATTGGTATGTGTGACTCATGCAAGTTGTGAGAGATTTTTACTAAGGCAAAACCTAAGGTGGCTACATCAATACACATATGGGTGGATTGGTTGCGGGCACCTGGAGCAATCCAATGTTGTCCTAGGATATCCCGGAGTACCCGTGTGATCATCCTATGGAATGCCACCCAGACTCAAAGGGATCATAAGATTATTCATGCATGAGACTTCCGTGTGCAGCCACAAGCCATTATGGGCTCTGGCATAGTTGAGTAAGTTGTGTGACCTCTTTCAGTGGTAGACTAGCTGAGTAGGGGAAAGTAGGTGGTACTGTCTACCCAGAGTAAAGATTAGGGGTTAAGGAGAAGGGTATGGAGTATATAAAAACTGCCAAAGCATTTTATTCTAATATCTCAGAAACCCAGGATCCCAGGGATATTTTTATATACTCCATACCCTTCTCCTTAACCCCTAATCTTTTCTGGTAACATCTGTTTTTTAGACAGAATATGAGAATTAAGAGGGGGAAGAGAGTGCACAGCCCATCTGACCCTCCAACCACCAGCATTAACTGGGCCGGCCTCTAAGGCCCATTTGCTCGTGGAGGCACAGCCCAGTCCCTCTCTTCTAGCCCTAGGCCTGACCGATCCCTCACCTCGTCCTCTCCCTCGTTCCCTTGCGCCGCCTCCCCCTCATCTCGATCTCTTCCTCTCCCTCTCCTCTCGCTCGAGCCGCCCTCCAGCCACGGGACAGCATCGCCGTTCCATTGCCGGAGCTCCACCGCCACCTTGCCGTCTTCGTTCTCGCCGCCGCCGCCAACTGCTCCGCCACCCCTACCGCGGTCTGCTCCTCCCCCGCGTCTCTGTCTCGCTGGAGCTTCCTGTAGCCTCGCGCGCCCGTGCTCCCGCAGGCCCCTCATCCAGGAGCTCCACGAGGAGAGGAGCAACAACGTCCGAGCGCTCCACCTTGTGACCCGCCTCCCCGGCGAACCACACCGCCGGCGACCACCTTCAGCATGCCCCTCTGTCGCGCCCCTCCTCCTTCCTCCTTTCATCCCTTTCTCTAGCCCCTCAAGCTTCCTTGTTCGGCTGTCACAGGACCCCTGCCATGGATGGTCGGCTCTCCCAAGCTCCGCCTTGCCGCCGTTCTGCACTCGTTCCAGCTGGGAATCAGACGGATCTGTCTTCCCCGCGTCCATCCCCGACCTATTCTTCGACAAGGTCCGCTCCACTGCTGTCGTCTGGGACCACCTCCTGCCCGGATTCATCAAGCCCCGTCTCGCATCGTCTCCTGCAAGCTGCAGGTGCTCTGCTTCCTCCATGTCACATGCCTCTGCAACGACGTGAATGCAAGCGCCCTCATCGGTTGGCTACGTGGTCAACTCATCCAAGCGGGTCGCCCTTCTCTGCTTCGTCACGTGGGCCGCGCCCATTGCGCAGCTCGACAGGCCACAACTTCATGTCCACGCGTCTACGCCAGGCATACACCCTTGTTCGCCAAGTACCCTACCAGTAAGACTGTTGATCAAACAAGCGTCGTTTCCGTGGATTACACCAAGTACGCAACTAGGTGGGGACACCAAGACCTACCAGATCGACTTCATGGACCAACGAGTACCATGACGACTGTTGTTCGCCAAGTACACCTTCGGATGCGCCAAGTTCTACTACATGGATCGCTAAGTTTCTTTACCGGTGACTCAAACACCTACACAAATGTGTACCTCTACCGCCGTCTTCGGAATCGCCAAGAACGCCAAGCACCCCGACGCCCGATGCCTAGAACGACTACCGTTGCTGTGGATCCGACAAGACCAAGTGTATGACTACCGTCGACATGGATTCGTCAAGTTCCTCGATGACTGTGTACCACTACCCCTCCCCGAACATGAATGACTAC